>NC_084503.1:24742713-25015213 GCF_024500385.1 Phyllopteryx taeniolatus
TTTTCCCCCAAAATTAAAGCTATTTTGAAATATTACAGCATGTGTTTGAAATTAAAAACAGTGTGCGCAGACCTCCAATGGTGAGGATTATCACTCCAAAGCCTCTCGTTTAGGCCAAGCGCATCCTGTCGGTGTGTGTCAATGTCTGTCTGTCTGTCTCTCTCTGACACACACACACACAGGCCAAATTTGCAACTGTAGAGTAAACAAGGCCTGGGTCGCACCTCTCCGGGTCTTCTTGCACGGCGGTGGGAATGGCGTCCATCAGTGAAGAGGACATGGCGAGCCTGCGGTGAGCCATAGCGGAGGCGTGCGAGGATGGGGGTGGGAGGTGGCAGTTGGGGGAATGTCAACTACGGTGGAGTCTCTAAAGTCCAATGAAGAATTCAGAATTTGACCAACAATTTCTGGAAAAGATGGAAAAAGCGGACACTGATGGTTTAAGTCCGAATCCAAAGAATTGTCTTTTTTTGTGTTTTGCGTTACTTTCCTGGCGTTTATGTGAATAGACTTATTCCCCAAGCAAAGGGCTTACTATTATTTTTATTTTTTTAAAGTGTTCAACTTTTTTTCTCCCTGAATTTTTCCATGTATTATTTTGTGCAACTTCAGCTCAGTCAGCATCTTGAGGATTAACTCCACAAGTGTATTTTGCGTATTTACTTTTTTTTTTCTACAGCTGTTTTTGTAACAGCATTAAAAAAGTGGTACAAGTGACGGGAAATGTGGTTATAATCATGGAACAGGAAATGGAAATTATTGCGACATAGGCAAGTGGTTCACATGCATCTGTCCTGGCTGCTCATTAAATTATGGCCAAAGTGACAACAATTATATATATAAAAAAAGATGTTACAGAAAGTACACCACCAAATCCACTGTGTTAAGTCGTTCTGTGAAGACACTCATTTTCTGAAGAATATTCCTTTTAAGCCACACAAAACCTACACATCATCATAACATTCCCTTTTCTGGAAATGAGGCCTCTAAAGTTGCAAAAATCTTGCAATATGTCACATTGTGCTTGTGCGACTTCAGCTCTGTGCGCTTTTTTGGGGGGACTTTTTTTTGCAATGCCACCACAAAAGGCTATGAGTGTGGACAATGAGGGACACTGATTAAGCCATAGTGCAACAGCAACGCGGTTCACACAGCTCTGGCCAGGCTGCTTGGTAGTATATGGTTAAAGTGAAGAAAATGGACTGTACGCCACAAAGTGAACTGCGTTTATTGTTTATGCGGTGCATCCAAATTCCAAAGGGACGTCCAGTTGTGCTATACAGTAGTTAAATTCTTTTTACAATTGCAAAGCATTAACAGCATTAGCCCTCCTGTTATTTGTTGTTCCAAGAGTAAAATAGTTGGGGGGGGGGGAAAACGACTGTAAAATAAATTCAAAACTAAAGCCAGACGTTTTACCATTGTTTTTTGGGGGGAAAACCTATTTGATGTTCAATAAATATAACAGGAGGGTGAAGGGGTGTAAACAACTCATAGATTTTAATGTTATTAAACAGTGTTTAACTTCTTTTTACATTTGTATGCCAGTTAATGCTACAATTATGCCTGTCCAATTACTCAAGATGGGACCAGTTGAACCTGGGAACAGATTAATTCATTTTGCATTATTTTCCAATTCCAATTTTGTCCAGCATCATGGAAAGGATTGTTTGAACTTACAGGTTCCACTGTATGTACACATTATCAGAGGGTACAGTACAAAAGGGTCAATCCAACAGTATACACCAGTACCCCCGGGATACATTTTCACAGTTTTCTGCAAATACTTTTGATTTAAATCCCTTTTGCTTGTTGACCAGAGTGATGTGGTCAAAACACGTTGTCAGCAGAGTGTACAAATCCATTATGTTCCAGGTTTTGCATATAGTTAGTGATGGAGCAAAGGAGCTCACGTTTACATTATGATCACGCTGAATGTTAGCAGAGAAAAATTCACAATAGCAGGCCAGATTTTATACTGCAGGTCCAAGTGCTTTTTTTGTACTGTCTATTTACATTATTTCTGCATGCACAGAGATCCAAATTGGAAGACAAGCATTGACAAAATATCAAATATTACATACTGTTTATTTGGCCTGGGGCTACTCTTGCTTTCATTGATTTAAAATAAAGTTAACCTCCACACTTCTCCACTGGCCACAGTCAGCAAATATTTTGCTTATTTAATGATAATACACATATTTAGCCCATTTTAAATTGTCTCTGTTTTCACACTGTAGTTTAGATTTACAGCATATATTTTTTAATGTGTTTATTTGTGTTGCTTGAGCAGACACGGGTGTATTTTGAGGTCAAGCTGGCATTGTAGGGGTACAGCACTCGCATGGACAGATATCCGACATCTGTTTTTTATCCACATTTGGATGAGCTCTGATCAGATATCCGATTCTTGTGTTTTCTCTTTACAACGCCATAACGCACATCTCAACTGTGACACTTCAGAGTAAAAAAAAATGCAGTGTAAATCCAGCCTTAAAGGTTAAATGTTGTAAACTGGTTTCTTTGGAGGAATCTACAGTGTGTAAACTCAAAACCAAGTGTGTTGCAGTATTTAACCGGCTTGTAAAGCACCGCTCTCTGTAGCTGCTACTTCACCTACAGCAACAACCAAAACATTGACCGCTTCTGGCACGGACGAGCCCACAAGTGTGGGAGGTGAGGTCGGGATGCAGGTTTGATTTGGCCTGGAGCACAGAGCGCCATTGGGGTGAAAGCTTTGGTTTGGTAAGACTGTCCAAGCCAGCTGGTTTCCCGCCGTGGCTCTTCAGGTTTACTGCACACAGCATGCTGACAGGACAGAAAGGAGCAATTATTATTTCCTGTACGATATTCTCCAATGTGACTCTCAATTAATCAATTATAATAAATACTACAATGGGACACCTTCATTGACACTCAACACTTGGATATGCCTGATTTTTTTGTCATTACTGTCATGTATACACCAATTGAAAAATTGAGGAAAATACTGATACAAGCTGACATCTGAGAAAGTCAACAAATGGTAAATCCCCAGAATCTTATATATTTTATTGTATTTTTTGAATAATCCAACTACCAACAAATATAATATTTTTTGGAGGAGATACGTTAATCTTCCTTAAACCTGATTATTACATGAAATTAACTGAAATCTTTCACCCATATTTTGTCAAAATATTTCATTTTATTTAATAATAGCCGTAAATAATACGGGTTAAAACAGTTAAATAGTAGTGGTAATAGGAGTATTTTAACCTAGGGTTGGGCGATTATGGAAAAATCAATAATCACAACTATTTTTGAGTGATATCAAAATCACAATTAATAACTACGATTATTCAATGATTTCAAAACGTAGTATTTATGTAACTACCAAAATTCTACATTAAATATAACTTAAAAGAACAACCTAAAAACAAATTAGTAACAAGTAAAATATTAACATTAAAAAATATAAATAAAAAAATAAAAATAAATACAGTCATGGGTAAGAAATGTACACGCCTCAGGTGACTGTATTGTCTATTATATATATTTGTTGAAAAAAATCCTTCTCTCATTATTCTGGTGAAATCACAATTAAATTTAGATTAATTGCCTAGCTTTATTTTAACCCTTTAAAAATGACACTTTAAATAATATATCTTTTTCTACAATGTTTACAATTTCATCCTCCCCCATCCCTCAATAAAGTTTATTTCATTTATTTATTTGCATAATTCTAGTAAACTATAAAATCAACCCTATTTCTTGCAGGATATAATTCAAGAAAATATGTTTTTAATACAAAACCAACTAAAATAATTTACCCACTATGTACATTGTATTATAATTATTGTTAGATAGGGGTATTTTTAAAAAAATTATAATTTATTACTACAAAATGTGTAAATAAATGTTACACAGTGGTTTAATGAAAAATATATTAAAGTCCAGGGACATACCGCATGAACAATTAATTAATCAAAGGGGTTGTACTAGACGCCTCAGTTCATGAACATAAATTCATTGTCATTCTACTAATACGTTTCAGACAATTATAAGCCTCCAAACACTTTTGGGAATGCCCTTTTTTTGGCCTGTTTTCAGAAAGCAAGGTCCATAAAGTCATGTTGGATGAGTTTAGTGTGGACGAACTTGATTTTAAGACTACCAAAAACACCTTTGGGATGGACTTGAACCGGGAGTGTGAACTTCATATTATATCCCATTTTCATTGTGTATAAATTGAATGAGCATATATATATCCCAATACTTTTGCCCTCATAGTGTATGTGCTGTATGTGTACATATGCTCTTTGTGAGACGTCAGCGTTTGCTGACACGCGGTAGCTGCTTTTGGCTGCATGCCAGCCTGCTGTGGCTAGGTGTGGTTTTTATTAAAATAACTTCAGCAGGAATAAGAAGAAGCTACATACTTTGTGAAATTTGAGCCACTTCTACAGTGAACCCCGTACAAAAAAATAAATACAAATTAAAAAATCCATAATTCTGCAGGAATTTCTGACTAAACACAGGACACTGTCCAGGCTTTAAGAAACCACTATCCATCTCGGAGAAAACCATAGGACGGAAATGTACGCTCACATTCATAACATTAACATTGACACATTACATCTTTTGGCTCTAAAAACCACCACGATGTATTTGAAATTACACAAAAAAGCTTTAAACTGCAGACTTTCAGCTTTAATTTCAGGATATTTACAGTGCACCCCCTTCTCAAATTGTTTTTTTTTTGCATAGTTTCCCCACTTTGTTTAATTCATCAAACAAATATAAGATGAATATACCACAGGTAAACATACCATGCAGTTTATAAATGGTGATTTAATTTATTAAGGAAACATTTTTTCAAAACTAAATGGCCCCGTGTGAAAAAGTAATTGTCTTATAATTGAACTCCGGTATGATAAACCATAGGAGGGGGAGGCAATGACTTTTTTGCACAGGGCTATGTAGGTTTGGATTTTTCTCCTCCCTTAATAATAACAAAAAGCATTTAAAAACTGTATTTTGTGTTTGTGTTGTCTTTGACTAATATTTCAATTTGTTGATGGGAAACGTGTGACAAACTTGCAAAAAATAAGAAATCAGGAAGGGGGCAAACACTTTTGCACACAACTGTAACTTAACTGTGGCTTATCCTACCTGAGTTCAGTTTCTCTAGCCACACCCAGGCCAGATACTGCCACAAGTGTTCTCAATCAAGAAATCACTTAAATCAGACCTGCCTGACAAAGTAGACCAAAAGATCCTCAAAAGCTAGACATCATGCCGAGATCTAAACAAATTAAGGAACAAATGAAAAAGAAAGTCATTGAGATCATTCAGTGTGGAAAAGGTTACAAAGCCATTTCTAAAGCTTTGGGACTCCAACGAACCACAGTGAGAGCCATACTCCACAAATGGGGAAAACAGAGAACAGTGGTGAACCTTCCCAGGAGTGGCCCGGCCGAACAAAATTACCCCAAGAGCGCAGTGATGACTCATCCAAGTCAGGTCACAGAAGACCCCTCGAAAGGATCCAAAGAATTGCAGGGTTCACTTGCCTCAGTTAATGTCAGTGCTCATGACTCCACCACAAGAGACTGGGTAAAAATGACCTGCATGACAGAGTTCCAAGACGAAAACCACTGCTGAGCAAAAATAACATTGTCTCAGGTTTGCCAGAAGACATCTCGATGGTCCCTAAGACTTTTGGGAAAATACTCTGTGGTCTGACAAGACAAAAGTTGAACTTTTTGGAAGATGTGTGTCCCATTACATCTTGCGTAAAAGTAACACCGCATTTCAGAAGAAGAAGATCACACCAACAAAAAAATATGGTGGTGGTCGTGTGATGGTATGGGGCTGTTTTGCTGCTTCAGGAACTCGAAGACTGATAAATGGAATCATGAATTCTGCGGTCTTCCAAAAAATCCTGAAGGAGAATGTCTGGCCATCTGTTTGTGACCTCAAGCTGAAACAAACTTGGGTTCTGCAGCAGGACAATGATGCAAAACACACCAGCAAGTTCATCACTGAATGGTTGAATAAAAAATGAAGACTTTCAAAGTCCTGAACTGAATCCTACTGAGATGCTGTGGCATGACCTGAAAAAGGCGGTTCATGCCCGAAAACCCTCCAATGTGGCTGAATTACAACAATTCGGCAAATATGAGTGGGCGAAAATTTCTCTACAGTGCTGTAAGAGACTCATTCCAAGTTATCGAAAAAGCTTGATTGCAGTTGTTGCTGCTAAGGGTGCCCCAAGCAGTTACTAGGTTTTAAAATAATCAATCAGTCAGGCGAGTTTCCTAAATCTCTTCAAGTAGCTGCCATTAAGCCTCTGCTAAAAAAACAGAACGCTGGACCCTTCCATGTTAGCAAGCTATAGACCCATCTCAAATCTCCCTTTTATAGACAAGATTGTTGAGAAAGTTATTTTTGAATCAACTCAGCAATTTCTTGAACTTAAATGGACTTTTTGACAAATTTTAATCAGGTTTCCGAACTCATCACAGTACAGAATCTGCTCTTAACAAAGTGCTAAATGATATAAGGTTGGATATACTGACTCAGGAAAGGTGTCAATTCTGGTCTTGTTGGACCTCAGTGCGGCTTTTGATACAGTAGATCATAATATACTGCTGAACAGGTTGGAAACCTGGGTAGGACTAAATGGAACAGTTCTTCAATGTTTCAGGTCCTACCTGGAGGAAAGGAGTTATTTTGTAACCACTGGAAGTGTTCAATCTCATCAAATGGCAATGACCTATGGGGGTCCCTCAAGGGTCAGTTCTTGGACCCCTCCTGTTCAGCCTGTATATGCTACCCTTGGTTCAAAATTTTCAGAAATTTAATTTTGACTATCATAGCTATGCAGATGACACAGATATATCTAGCAGTGTCTCCAGATGAGTACAGTTCAATTGAGGTGTCGTGTCAAAAACAGATAACTGGATGAGCCAAAGTTTTCTTCAATTAAACCACAATAAAACTGAGATCATTGTTTTTTGGCAATAAAGAAATGAGTATTGCTGTTAGTAAATACCTGGAGTCACTCTCTTTAAAAACCAAAGGCCAAGTCAGAAACCTTGGTGTACTGAGAGATTCCGACCTTACTTTCAACAATCATATCAAATCAATTACTAAAACTGCCTTCTACCATCTGAAGAACATATCCAGAGTGAAGGCTTGCATGTGTCAAGCAGACCAGGAGAAGCTCATCAATACTTTTATCTCAAGTAGACTTGACTATTGTAATGGTCTTCTGACTGGACTCCCTAAAAAGAGCATTAAACAGCTGCAGCTCATTCAGAATGCTGCAGCTCGGGTTTTGACCAGAACAAAGAGGTCAGAGCATATTGCTCCGATTCTAAAGTCTTTACACTGGCTTCCAGTCAGCTTTAGAATAGATTTGAAAGTTCTGCTACTGGTCTATAAATCACTAAACGATTTAGGCCCTGAATACATGAATGAAATGCTAATAGAATATAAACCCATTAGGGCTCCGAGATCGACAGACTCGGGTCTATTAGTGGAGCACAGAGTCCAAAGCAAACATGGTGAAGCAGCATTTAGCCATTATGCTGCACACAAATGGAATAAGTTGCCAACAGAAGTGACGTAAGCCCCAAGTGTGCATGTTTCTAAGTCCAGGTTTTTAGAGCATTTCCACTTTTAAATTATATTTCTTGCACTGTACACTGTTTTAATTGTATTTTTATTTTATATGTTTTAAATATTTATAAGCCGTTTTTCTTTTTAAATGCTTTTAATCATGTAAAGCACATTGAGTTACCTTGTGCATGAAATGTGCTATATAAATAAATTTGGTTTGCTTTATCAACTTTTGATGATTTTTTGGGGGGTAAAAAATGCACATTACGTACAAGAAATTATGGTTAAAAAAAAAAGTTTGAGAGTGAACCACGAGTGAGAAAAGTTACTTTCTGCTTGTGTCATTTCCGTATTTTCCAGTGTTGGGGGAAATGACACACCACTCATACTACTTTACAGCTTAAGACTGCTTATGCACTGTACACATGACCGTACACGAGTACTTTTAACACCTTCCGATTAAAGTCAGCAAAGGCTGGATTTCTGGATGTCTCTAAAAGATTATCCTGAGCAATTATCCTGTGGTGTGGGGTGTTTTAAGAGGAATTTTCCTCCCAGATCTGCTCAGGAAAACATTTAAGCCAACAATCATAAATGTTAAATGTGTTCCATCCTCTTTTCTATTACTTTTCCCCCCTTCAAACCTCGTTCCGGCCGACTGCAATTTTAAATAAATATTAATCATAATACAAATAACCACAGAGTCAGTATATAAAACTCCACTGCTGCACATAAAAACTTTCTGTCATAAAAAGGTATTAAGATCCTCCATTCTGCATGACCAAGCAGCGGAGCAGGACAGGTGAAACAAACAAACAAAAAAAAAAGGTTGAATATTCACAATAGCAAATCCTTGTGTGTGTGGACAACCACAGCACAGTCTAGTTTCTAGATAAGCTAACAGTTAGCTTTTTTTTCTACAGCTAAACTTTCTTTTCTGGCAGTCTGCCTCTCACAGGTCAGTCTTGGTACCACAACAGAGATCAGTATGTGGTGTGCTGCGTTGGTTTTCTTCAATCCACTATTCAGTATAAGAGTATTCAAAAGTAAAAAAAATCACCATGTACATGCTCTTCACTTGAAGACAATATGATACTCACAGCTTCTGACGGAGTCCGCTAAGGTCTCCCGATCCAGCGAGGCGTCCCTTTGAGTCTCCTGCATCTGAAACAAATTCAATTCTGACATGTATCATACAAAATCAATGGTAGACAACCTGAAGGGAAAACATAACATTAAATACAAACCAAATTCCAATGAAGTTGGGACGTTGTGTTAAACAAATAAAAACAGAATACAATCATTTGCAAATCATGTTCAACCTATATCTAATTGAATACACTACAAATACAAGATATTTAATGTTCAAACTGATAAACTTTATTGTTTTTAGCTAATAATCATTAACTTAGAATTTTATGGCTGCAACATGTTCCAAAAAAGCTTTTCTTTGAACAACATTCAATAAATGTTTGGGAACTGAGGACACTAATTGTTGAAGCTTTGTAGGTGGAATTCTTTCCTATTCTTGCTTGATGTACAGCTTCAGATGTTCTACAGTCCGGGGTCTCCGTTATCGTATTTTACGCTTCATAACATTCCAACAGCTTCTTCCCTCTTGCAATCAACTTCTTGAACAGCTAACTTACAATTCCATTACAACAAGCTGGCAATTTTTTGACTTGAGTTCGTTGTCACATTTCTGTATTATGTATTACTCGTGCACTCACTGTAGTTGTCTCGCCGTGCTGCACTATTTGCATATAGTGGCCACTCATGCCAGAGTAGCATCTGCTCCATTTGCACACTGATTGAGGAGTATCTGTAACATTTGCACAACCATTGTCCCAGATTATCGCAGTACTCGTCACTTTAAACCGCATACACTCCTTGAAGTCTCAGTGCCCTTTGCACAATGGTAATTGCACCGGACTATTGCGATATTAACCATTCGAACTGAGGACTCTGCATCTTTTTGCACAATTGTTGTTTGTTGTTGTTTTTTGTCAATGTCTTTATGTCTCCAAAGTGTTCTGTAAATTGACTGTCTGTTGTACTAGAGCGGCTCCAACTACCGGAGACAAATTCCTTGTGTGTTTTGGACATACTTGGCAAATAAAGATGATTCTGATTCTGATTCTGATAATGCCCCACACATTTTCAATGGGAGACAGGTCTGGACTGCAGGCAGGCCAGTCTAGTACCCGCACTCTTTTACTACGAAGCCACGCTGTTGTAACACATGCAGAATGTGGTTTGGCATTGTCTTGCTGAAATAAGCAGCGGCGTCCATGAAAAAGACGTTGCTTGGATGGCAGCAAAAACAATTTGAAATGTGGACTCGTCGGACCACAAAACACTTTTCCATTTTGAATCAGTCAATCTTAGATGAGCCCAGAGAAGCCGGCGGCGTTTCTGGGTGTTGTTGATAAATGGCTTTTGCTTTGCATAGTAGTGTTTTAAGCTGCACTTATGGATGTAGCGCCGAACTGTATTTACTGACATTGGTTTTCTGAAGTGTTCCTGAGCCCACGTGGCGATATCCTTTACACATTGATGTCGGTTTTTGATGCAGTGCCGCCTGGGGGATCGAAGGTCAAGGGCATTCAATGTTGGTTTTCGGCCTTGCCGCTTACATGCAGTGATTTCTCCATATTCTCTGAACCTTTTGATGATATTATGGACCGTAGATGATGAAATCCCCAAATTCCTTGCAATTGTACATTGAGGAACATTGTCCTTAAACTGTTCAACTATTTTCTCATGCACTTGTTCACAAAGAGGTGAACCTCCCCCCATCTTTGCTTGTGAATGACTGAGCAATGAGGGAAGCTCCTTTATACCCAATCATGGCAACCACCTGTTCCCAATTAGCCTGTTCACCTGTGTTATGTTCCAAACAGGTGTTTGATGAGCATTCCTCAACTTTTTCAGTCTTTTTTTCCACCTTTCCCAGCTTTTTTGGAACGTGTTGCAGCCATAAAATTCTAATTCAGTTTAAACATTAAATATCTTGTCTTTGTAGTGTATTCAATTAAATATAGTTTGAACATGATTTGCAAATCATTGTATTCTGTTTTTATATATGTTTAACACAATGTTCCAACTTCAAGGGAATTAGGTTTGTATAACATATATCATCTGTAACTCGTAGTAGTAGTGCAACGGCCCACCCAAAATCACAGTTCGGTACGTACTTTTGTTTTAAGGTCACCATTCTGTTCACATTGAGTACAGTCGGGACATTATGAAAAAACAGTGCTTTTTTTTTCTTTTGTGTAAACAGTACCATATTTAATTACATTTAAAATGAAACGTAAAAAAACGCTTGCAGTAAATTCCCCAATAAATCTAAGCTTCTCAATTTAAAAAAAATACATATATAACAGCTTCTATTTATCTTTTCTCTTTAGGAAAGTACATCATCAATAGTTTGTCGTCTTAGAAAAACAAAGGATTCAGAAAGAGAAAGACAGTGAGCCTTGATGCTAACATATAATGCAAAATGCTTGAGATGGGCTAATTAGCATTGATTTACTGTAGTTACAAACTCTCAAACAGCTGCTAAATTAACACACATGCAGCAGTAACACATACAAACAAAGCACACAATACTCATACTGTATACTCTCTCTGCTCTGTGGGAACAATGAAAATCTGCTATGTGGAATGTCACAAACAAACCTGGAAAACAGGCTAGCTGTCTTCCTGTGTATGCTATGCTAATGAACATCACAACAGTTTAATGACATGATTGTTAGAAGTCAAACTTTCTAAAATTTTGTTTTCTTGATGGCCGGTGTCTTCAGACAAAAGTTACAGGTATATCATTTATTTATATAAATATGATATATCTAAACAGGAATGAAGCCTAAACATTGAATATTGTAATTATGGTGGCTCTGTGGTGACATCTTGTGTTAAAAACAACACATTGTAGATATTTAAAGTTTCGACGGTTGCTTTGTCATGCCCCCTTTGCCATTCACCCAAACCGGGAGGAAGTGCTTAGACCTGAGATGAGGGACAATTTTATACAAATGTTTACTTAACATAAAACATGACAGTGAAAACGTTTGCAGAACAGCGTTTGCTCCGTAGATGCACACATCTGGGACAAAGGGAAATTTAACTGTTTACTACATTTGCAAGTCTGCAAGTTAACAAGCTAGCGAGCTAAGGGCTAGAGCTAAAAAGCTCACTCGACTGCAGCGACATCGTTAAAACGTCAGCACTCGGGAGTTGTGTGTGTTCCCGACATAACACACACACGCGCACACACTGAACAATTAACCGTTTATAAACCATAACCACAGCGGCACACATCAATATTTAGGCAGTAGTTCACTTCATTTTAAGAGTCATTTGATTGACAGGTAAAGGTCTCACATCAGCACCAACAGCTCAAGAGCAGGCCTAATTTAATATTTGATGTATCCTTTATTTAACCAGGTAAAAGCTTACTGAGATAAAATCTATTTTTTAAAAGCAGACATGCAAACGCCAAAGGCATGAAAAAGGTGACCAAAAAATTTTATAATTTAGGAGGGTCTGGAGGGATCCCCCGAACCCCCGCAGAGACTTTTTTAATTTTAAAATAAATTAAGCAATCTGGAAGACTCTAAAAAGTACAATACAGCAGAAAAACTTATTGACAGGGCTCAAGTGCATGTTAATGTGCAAATTTAAAATTAAAATGTAATTTGCCTAATTTCTTTGCTGTTTTTGCTTTGCCTCCAAATTGAGCCAGGCTTATCGCCACCTGCACCTGATGGCTGCTTCAAGCTGTGTCACATGAATAGCATTGTCCTCTCTAAGCACTCTCATTCTGGAAAATAATTGACTAAAATCATTTTCTGTTTCACTTCATTTTTCACTATTTCCAACTTCAGAGGCTAATTCCAAATGCATCTTCCAGGAAAATATTAAGTAGAATATTTTTCTGTTTTTATTGGCCATTTCTGAATTTGAAGTTAGTTCATTCTGTGTTATGACATAATCCTTAACAACGCTCCGTCGCTTAATACATTTAACATCAGTAAACTAATTAGATAATTTTAGCCACTTTTCCTAATTAATACAAAATGTACTAGCGGATCAGTGCTTGTCGCCGATGTTACGTGTGCTTCGCGGTTCTGCTGGGACCACAACCAGGGCCAAGACCCGCAGCACCTCAACGTGAAAATAGAAAAGACCAGCGCAACAACAACCACACTGGCTGATCTGATGAGCAAAAATGTTGCTTAAACGTAAGAGTAGCAATAGAAGATGTCTGCTACAGAGGTGGGTAGAGTAGCCCTTCTCCTCAAGTAAGAGTAGTTACTTGACAATAATGTGACTCAAGTAAAAGTAAATAGTAGTCCTCCAAAAAATTATTTGAGCAAAAGGTAGACGTGAAATTACTCAAGTACTGAGTATTTACATTTTTATCAATGAAAAACAAATGAATAAAATAAAATGTGAATGTACAAATTGCTGCGTGTGTGTGTATGCGCAGTCAAAACTCCCAAAAAACATCTGTAATTTACTGCACGGTGTTTTCTCAAGTTATAAGTGAGCTGAAATATCCACATTTGGGCAAACAGTGCCAGACAAATACTACAATACATGAAAGCTGTTGTTTTTGTTCGTCTAAATGTAAACAAGAGTAGTGCGCCATTGGCTTCATGGTAACAACGACCTTCCCAACATGGCCTCCACGTATGCACAACGATCAACGGAGCAGACTTATCTAGTGTGAATACCTATGTCTCATCAAACATTAAAACAAACATGCCTTTATTAGTATTTGCGAGAAGCAACACTGAAATATACAGGGCTAAGCCAAACTTGCTGATGTAGGCTGTCTTGTCGGAACTGCATGCAAACAAGTGGGCAATGTCAGAGTCTGGGAACATTGCATGGAATAAGTCTACAATTCCCTCAATTGAGTTGTATTATTGGTGTTTTGTCACAGTGTTTAGAGTAGTAGCTCAGTAGCACAGTAGCTCTGCTTTCAGCGTAGGCATACAGTACAGCCAAACATTGACCGGAGAAGATGCGGTGTTGGTGTCCTGGATGTTGATAGTTGGTGTGGGGGTGGGGGTGGGGGCGGGGGCGGCGGTATGGTGGAGACAAGAGTATAATAAAACTGGGAAATACCTGGTGTTTGTTGGCAGCTCGATTTTGAGGCGTTGTGTTTCACGCTGTGCATGTGACTCCACTGCCTTCACTCCCATCGTACATTTCTTGCACAAAATACACCGTGCCTCGTACGCACTGCCCGCTACAGCTTTCAGAGCCAATTTTCATTGAATTTACACTTTCCCATCCATGTTGCCAATGTTGCTACATAAACGATGTGCATCTGCTGTTCACATTACAATTGAAACCACATCACTGTTTTGCTCCGCTAGTTCCAAGCCATGCAAGCACAAGGTGCCCATACAAACACCACACAGGAAGGCCCGAACTTAGATTCGAACCCAAAACCTCTCAGCTGTGAGAGAGATGTGCTAACCATTAGACCACGGTGCCGCAGAAAAACAAGAAAATAAAACGGGAATTTTTAGACTGCCACTAACTGAAAGCAAAGCACCCTAACCTTGATGTTCTTCTTGAGGTACTCAGCTCTGCTCATGAGGCTTTTAATCTGGAAAGAGAAAAGAGAGGTGGTTAATCACAATGTTTTTATGACAGAACCTTTGACACCTGATGCACTCTGTAATCCTAAAATTACACACACAAAACAAAAACCAAACATTTTGAATATTTGAAGGAAATACACCAATGTCACAGAGGAAATGACGCGTCACAAAGGAGAATTAATCCATCAAGTAGCAAAATTAATCAGCGGACGCAACGCAATCAACGCCGGCAGGATATGAAAGAGGCGGAATCATACGCGGTGGACATAATAACAGCTGGCATTCAGTTGCATTATGGGTAGCATACAGTGTTTTTCTGACTTGTACTCGGCAGCAAAAGACAGGATGTCTGAGTCTCTGCTGCAGCAGTGTGGAATGTGCGTTATTATTTATTTATTTTTAACTCTGGTGAGACCTCCAAGCTCTCGGAAGTGCAGTGCCAACTTTGCTAGAGTAGAGAAACTGCAAAAACATTTCCGAAGGCACACGTGTGCTATTAGGCTAGGGGGGTGGGCGCAGATCAGGAGAAAGTAACACAGAGCTTTGCTTGTACACTGCTACACAATGAGACCTCCGTGGTTAGTTTCCATACGTTCCCTTAAAACATCGCGATCTGGCACAGCAAGTAATCATTTTGACCACAGTTTTTTTTTTATTTTGTATTCTGCCCTCGAACCACAAGGCTTTAATCGGTGTGCGCAATAAACATGGAGGAACTTTGCGCGGGTTGCACTCTCTCAGTGTTTGAACAACCGTCTTGACATTAAATCAGTTTGCACAGGATACATCACAATGAGGATTCCAGTTGACAAAAGATGGAGGCTGCTGGGATTGCCAGTGCTCACTTGTTAGAGCTGGAGACGGTTTATTCATTCATTTATTTTCTGTACTGCTTATCCTCACTAGGGTCGCGGGTGTGCTGCAGCCAGCTGACTCTGGGCGAGAGGCGGGGTACACCCTGAACTGGTTGCCAGGCAATCGCAGGGCACATATAAATAAACAACCAGTCACACTCACATTCACACCTACGGGCAATTTAGAGTCTTTAATTAACCTACCATGCATGTTCTTGGTATGTGGGAGTACCTGGACAAAACCCATGCAGGCACGGAGAGAACATGCAAACTCCACACAGGTGAGGCCGGATTTGAACCTGGGTCCTCAGAACTGTGAGGCAGATGTGCTAACCGTGCTTCCACCGAGTTGGTTTATTGTTGTTGAAAATGTTTGTAGTTGTGTGCATTCACACTGTGTTCCACATTATTATGCATAGATGATTTAGTTAAATAAACATTGATTTTGTTTCTTGGAAAGTTTTTGCCCATGTTATTTCTCCTGTTTGATTCAATCATCAATATCAATCTCAGACAGAATCAGAATTGTATTGTCCCTCAGTGGGGAAATTTGCTGTGCAGTGTAGGGTTACAACAACAACAATCATGCCAACAGACATAAGCATTTTAATTGCAGGGGGATAAAAGAAAATTCAAATGTATACGTTTTGGCCCTCAGAAGCCTATAGCACCGTCCAGAGGGGTTCATTGTCTGAACCACGTACAGTGGGCACGGAAAGTATTCAGACCACCTTAAAATTTTCACTCATTGTTATATTGCAGCCAACCTGCAGGGCGCCGTTGGAAATTCAGCTACTTTGGGTCGAAGTCAAAGAAGAAGAAGAGGTGGGAAGCGGGTTCTTCGGCAGAAAGAGAAGAGGAAAGCACAGAGCCTAGAACTGAATGTGGGGACTTTAAATGTTGGGACTATGACAGGAAAATCTCGGGAGTTGGTTGAGATGATGATTAGGAGAAAGGTTGATATATTGTGTGTCCAGGAGACCAGGTGAAAAGGCAGTAAGGCTAGAAGTTTAGGGGCAGGGTTTAAATTATTTTAGCATGGTGTAGATGGGAAGAGAAATGGAGTCGGGGTTATTTTAAAAGAAGAGTTGGCTAATAATGTCTTGGAGGTGAAAAGAGTATCAGATTGAGTGATGAGGCTGAAACTTGAAATTGAGGGTGTTATGTGTAATGTGATTAGTGGCTATGCTCCACAGGTAGGATGTGACCAAGAGGTGAAAAAGAAATTTTGGAAGGAGCTAGACGAAGTAGTTCTGAGCATCCCAGACAGAGATAGAGTCGTAATTGGTGCAGATTGTAATGGACATGTTGGTGAAGGTAATAGGGGTGATGAAGAAGTGATGGGTAAGTACGACATCCAGGAAAGGAACTTGGAGGGACAGATGGTGGTAGACTTTGCAACAAGGATGCAAATGGCTGTAGTGAACACTTTTTTCCAGAAGAGGCACCAACATAGGGTGACCTACAAGAGCGGAGGTAGAAGCACGCAGGTGGATTACATCTTGTGCAGACGATATAATCTGAAGGAGGTTACCAACTGTAAGGTAGTGGTAGGGGAGAGTGTGGCTTGACAGCATAGGATGGTGGTGTGTAAGATGACTCTGGTGGTGGGGACGAAGATTAGGAAGACAAAGGCAGAGAAGAGAACCATGTGGTGGAAGCTGAGACAGGACAAGTGTTGTGCATCTTTTCGGTAAGAGGTGAGACAGGCTCTCGGTGGACGGCAGGAGCTCCCAGAAGACTGGACCACTGCAGCCAAGGTGATCAGAGAGGCAGGCAGGAGAGTACTTGGTGTATCTTCTGGCAGGAAAGGAGAGAAGGAGACTTGGTGGTGGAACCCCACAGTACACGAAATCATACAAGGAAAAAGGTTAGCTAAGAAGAAGTGGGACACTGAGAGGACCGAGGAGAGGCGAAAGGAATACATTGAGATGCGACACAGGGCAAAGGTAGAGGTGGCAAAGGCCAAACAAGAGGCATATGATGACATGTATGGCCGGTTGGACACTAAAGAAGGAGAAAATGATCTATACAGGCTGGCCAGACAGAGGGATAGAGATGGGAAGGATGTGCAGCAGGTTAGGGTGATTAAGGATAGAGATGGAAATATGTTGACTGGTGCCAGCAGTGTGCTTGCTACATGGAAAGAATACCTCGAGGAGTTGATGAATGAGGAAAATGAGAGAGAAGGGAGAGTAGAAGAGGCAAGTGTGGTGGACCAGGAAGTGGCAATGATTAGTAAGGGGGAAGTTAGAAAGGCATTAAAGAGGATGAAAAATGGAAAGGCAGTTGGTCCTGATGACATTCCTGTGGAAGTATGGAAGCATCGAGGAGAGGTGGCTGTGGAGTTTTTGACCAGCTTGTTCAATACAATTTTAGTCCGTGAGAAGATGCCTGAGGAATGGAGTGTACTGGTGACCATTTTTAAGAACAAAGGTGATGTGCAGAGCCGTGGGAACTATAGAGGAATAATCTTGATGAGCCACACAATGAAGTCATGGGAAAGATAAGTGGAGGCTAGACTCAGGACACAAGTGAGTATTTGCGAGCAACAGTATGGTTTCATGCCTAGAAAGAGTACCACAGATGCATTATTTGCCTTGAGGATGTTGATGGAAAAGTACAGAGAAGGTCAGAAGGAGCTACATTGTGTCTTTGTAGAGCTAGAGAAAGCCTATGACAGAGTACCCAGAGAGGAACTGTGGTACTGCATGCGGAAGTCTGGAGTGGCAGAGAAGTATGTTAGAATAATACAGGACATGTACGAGGGCAGCAGAACAGTGGTGAGGTGTGCTGTAGGTGTGACAGACGAATTTAAGGTGGAGGTGGGACTGCATCAGGGATCAGCCCTGAGCCCCTTCCTTTTTGCAGTGGTGATGGATAGGCTGACAGATGAGGTTAGACTGGAATCCCCGTGGACCATGATGTTTGCAGATGACATTGTGATCTGCAGTGAAAGCAGGGAGCAGCTGGAGGAACAGTTAGAAAGATGGAGGCATGCACTGGAAAGAAGAGGAATGAAGATTAGCCGAAGTAAGACAGAATATATGTGCATGAATGAGAGGGGTGGTGGGGGAAGAGTGAGGGTACAGGGAGAAGAGATAGCAAGGGTGGAGGACTTTAAATACTTGGGGTCAACCGTCCAGAGCAATGGTGAGTGTGGTCAGGAAGTGAATAAACGGGTCCAAGCAGGTTGGAACGGGTGGAGGAAGGTGTCAGGTGTGTTATGTGACAGAAGAGTCTCTGCTAGGATGAAGGGCAAAGTTTATAAAACAGTGGTGAGGCCAGCCATGATGTACGGATTAGAGACAGTGGCACTGAAGAGACAACAGAAAGCAGAGTTGGAGGTGGCGGAAATGAAGATGTTGAGGTTCGCTCTCGGAGTGACCAGGTTGGATAAAATTAGAAATGAGCTCATCAGAGGGACAGCCAATGTTCGATGTTTTGGAGACAATGTTAGAGAGAGCAGACTTTGATGGTTTGGACACGTCCAGAGGAGAAATAGTGAGTATATTGTTAGAAGGATTATGAAGATGGCGCTGCCAGACAAGAGAGCTAGAGGAAGACCAAAGAGAAGGTTGATGGATGTCGTGAGGGAAGACATGATGGCAGTTGGTGTTCGAGAGGAGGATGCAGGAGATAGGCTTACATGGAAAAGGATGACGCGCTGTGGCGACCCCAAACGGGACAAGCCGAAAGGAAAAGAAGATTGTACTACATTGCGATGTCGGTTTGAATTCGGTTAATCGTCCAGCCCTATGACAAACACAAGACCTTTCAAGAAAACCATCCTACTATTAAATAATTTGTGCAACACTTTATCGACAGGTTCGTGTGTGAACATATAATTGCATTGGCAAGGACCCTGCAAAGGCTTACGGTCATCCATAAAGCTTTATTTGGTTTTGATAAAAGGCGTATCAAGTTAGGCTAATGCACCGTGTTAAGAGAGTAGCTGTAAAAATAGCCAACTAATAAGCAGCAAGCAGGTATTTGAAGCTCTTTCGTGCAAGTTTTGTGTGAATTCTTGGGGGGGTATGCGTGACTTTAGAGACGTATAGTTTTATGTAGATTAGGTACGCTGATGTCTCGTGTAAGTTTTTCTTTTGCGTAGAGGTGTGTACACTTGTTTTTGTTTTTTTTTACAATTTTATTATTTTTGTTTCGTGTGACTGTAAGGTTGTTATAAGTTTTGAGGCCCATTTTTATAGATACATAAGCTACGCTGATGTCTCGATGTGTAATTCTTTTTTTTTTTTCCAGTTATGAGCAACGAGGAAAACCCACCACCATACCCTTATCTCAACCCTACTCCAATTGCTAATTCTTGGATCCTCAAATGAGATACAGGCAGAAACTATCAGTGGACAAGTTCAATGGATGAGAGAGTTGTTAAGGTGATACATCAAAGAGGGACTCCAATGTGAACATATAATTGCATTGGCAATTATTTTTTGTCCAAAATAGCATTTAAAAAATATTTATGTAATTACAGAAATAAAATAGATTTTGTTAGTTCCTTACAACCTTGTTTTGTTGTACATACTGTGCATAGTAAATTGGAACACAAAATTTCAAGTCATTTAGCAAAAAAAAAAAACAGAGAGAGAGAGAGAGAGAGAGAGAGAGAGAGAGAGAGAGAGAGAGAATGGGACATACATATTTCCAGGTCACAGATATACAATATGACGAGATCCAACCATAAGACTTGCCTCCTGTGCCTACGTGGCGACCATGTTGAATGTGGCACATTTCCAAACTATGCATTTGACATGGCGACCATGGTGATGATGATTCTATTTATTGTCTATTGTGCATAGAACACTCCGCACAAAGCGAGAGAGCGGCATGGCGCGTTTTTAACTGAGGAATACGAAACAGGTCTCTGTCTGGAACACGGTATTTTTGGTACAGTAACTGTTTTTTTGAGTTGAGCTGTTTGTCGATGGCCACGGATTTGGAACTAGGAAGCACACTAATTACTCGCAGCTCATGAAAGCGTCCTTGATTCGCCTATGAAGACTACGTCAACAATGTCACCGTCAAGCACACCAGAATGGTAAGTTTGGATAAATGGGTTGGGGTTCGGGTTGTTAAACATTTTGTCAAGCATTTTCAATCTTTTTTATATATTTATTTATAATATCTTTGTACTGTTCTGGGTGTTTTAGGCCATGAAAAAAGTACAAAACAATAATTTTGTACTCCAAACTAATATGGGTGCAAATGGCCACACACACAAAAAAAAAATGCTTCAATGTAACTGGTCACTGCCATGATGGTGAGACTCACCTCGCCATGTAGCAGCTCTCGTCGGCGACCCTGCGGTTCAGCTGGGAGGGGCAAAAGAGAGAATAATGAGCATATTGTTGTACACTATTTGAGTCATGGAACAGTCCACCCGCCATGTGCCAGAATTATCATGGCAAGCCCATCTTTTCGTCATCCACCATGAATGAGGAAGGAAAACAAACAGAAAACTTTTTCCCACAATTCTTTTGCTAATAGCTGAGCCTTGGCAGACATCTGCACTCTTGTAGGTGACATTCTAGCTTTCCCGAAATGGGATGTAGTGCTGCCAGCGAATTGGTTTATTGTTGCCTAAAATGTTTTTGTTTGTGTGCATTCACACTGTGTTCCACATTATTATGCATAGATGGTTTAGTTAAATAAACATTTGATTTTGTTTCTTGGAAATTTTTTGCCCATGTTATTTCTCCTGTTTGATTCAATCATCAATATCAATCTCAGACAGAATCAGAGTAATTTGTATTGTCCCTCAGTGGGGAAATTTGCTGTGCAGTGTAGGGTGACAACAACAACAATCATGCCAACAGACATAAGCATTTTAATTGCAGGGGGATAAAAGAAAATTCAAATGTATACGTTTTGGCCCTCAGAAGCCTATAGCACCATCCAGAGGGGTTCATCGTCTGAACCACGTACAGTGTGCACGGAAAGTATTCAGACCACCTTAAATTTTTCACTCATTGTTATATTGTAGCAATTTGCTAAAATTAAGTTCATTTTTTTCCTCGTTAATGTACACACAGCACCCCATATTGACAGAAAAAAACATAATTGTTGAATTTTTTGCAGATTTATTAAAAAAGAAAAACTAAATAACACACAGCCTTAAGTATTCAGACCCTTTGTTCAGTATTTAGTAGAAGCACCCCTTTGAGCTAATGCAGTCATGAGTCTTTTTGGGAATGATGCAACAAGTTTTTCACACCTGGATTTGGGATCCTCTGTCATTCCTCCTTGCAGATCCTCTCCAGTTCTGTCAGGTTGGATGGTGAACGTTGGTGGACAGCCATTTTCAGGTCTCTTCAGAGATGCGCAATTGGGTTTAAGTCAGGGCTCTGGCTGGGCAAGAACAGTCACGGAGTTGTTCTGAAACCACGCCATTATTTTAGCTGTGCGCTTAGGGTCATTGTCTTGTTGGAAGGTGAACCTTCGGCCCAGTCTGAGGTCCTGAGCACTCTGGAGAAGGTTTTCGTCCAGGATATCCCTGTACTTGGTCACATTCATCTTTCCTTTGATTGCAACCGGTCGTCCTGTCCCTGCAGCTGAAAAACACCCCCACAGCATGATGCTGCCACCACCATGCTTCACTGTTGGGAATGTATTGGACAGGTGATGAGCAGTGCCTGGTTTTCTCCAGACATACCGCTTAGGATTAAGGCCAAAAAGTTCTATCTTGGTCTCATCAGACTAGAGAATCTTATTTCTCACCATCTTGAAGTCCTTCAGATGCAAGCTTTCATGTGTCTTGCACTGAAGAGAGGCTTCCGTCGGGCCACTCTGCCATAAAGCCCCGAGTTAAGTTAAACCAACATAATGCTTAATAATTTGGAACACAGTGTATTTGTCTAAAGGGTTTTATGGTTCTATGTGTTAAGGGCTACAAAGTGTAACAGAACAGGAACCAGAACCTCCGGTGACAGGATGCTGAAGAATAATCGCACATACACAACAAAGTCAGTTGCGTTTAGTTTGGATGTGTAGAGACTCGCCTCCCAGGCACAAACCACTATGACCGAAGCGCATCATCCCAGTTAAGTGCGTGTACATAACTGTTTAATTTTTATTAAAGGGCAGTTCATTTCTTTTTTTCTCGTTGTATACTATTTGAGTCATGAAACAGTCCACCCGCCATGTGCCAGAATCATCATGGCAAGCCCATCTTTTCGTCATCCACCATGAATGAGGAAAACAAACAGAAAACTTTTTCCCACAATTCTTTTGCTAATAGCTCAGCCTTGGCAGACATCTGCACTCTCGTAGGTGACATTCTAGCTTTCCCGAAATTGGATGTAGTAAATGATAAAATTCAAACTAATTTATTATTGGGGGGCCTCAAAATGCCCCCAAACAAACAAATCTTTGCAAGCGCATGTCCCCTGGTGTACAGGTGAAACCAGATTTTTACATACACTATACAAAAAGCTAAATGCCAGTGATGGGGATACTTGACTGGAGTTGCCAGTTTTATGACTTGTGATTTGCTTGCCAAATACTTGAAGACTTGACTTTAGATTTGGTCGCCAAGAGACTCGACTTGTCTTTGACTTGAACTACATGACTTGACAAGTCACCTTGTTTAGAGTTGGAAATCTGCATTTTAATTAAGACAGTTTGCCAGTAAGAAAGAAAAATTTGGGGGGGATCATTCGCAACAACCTGGCAACAGAATCTGCACTCTTATGCACTTTCCAGTGTGAAGTACCCACCTGCATGAAGAACAATGGAAAGAGCTCCAAAGATAATAAAAGTTGGATTAAATGATTATGATGTTGATGAAGTCTGCAAAATGAGGATGGCAACCTGCATGGTTTGCAACTTAAACCACAATAACAATGACGTTTAACTTTTTCCGTCACTACAAAACTCACAAAAGACAGGTAAGATAATTTGACAGTTTAGCGAGCTGGTCAAACATTTAAGTTTCATAGACTGGTTTGGGATGATTGAAAATAAAAATGTGATTGTGAACGGTTTAGTACAGCTAAGCAACGTAACTAGGGGTGGGGCGGTTTATTATAATTGTCTCAGCGTTTCGTGTCGGCACACTCTTTTTTTCTCTCTCATTTAATAATTAGGCGAAGCAGTGTGCACTCTAGACCAGAAAGAAGCGCCTAAAATAGATGACAGGCATGATGAAAGAGTTGGCGTCAGAAGATGCCAGGTGTGTTATAGGTCTGCTATAACGGGTCACTTTACATTTCGTTCACAGCGATAAAAAAAGTTGACAAAGGTGCGTTCCACCATCAGTCAGTACAGTACAAATTGTGAATAGTTACCTGGGAATATAATTTTCATACTACTGAATGTGTTTACTGAAGTGTCATCATTAAAATGTCATCTGTTGTGTCGGCTCTGTGATGAAGCTGTCTGCAATATGTATTTAAAATTGAGACCCAAAGTTCAATCTAATGACAAGAGTCAATTGTCCAGAGTCAGCCCTTCTAAATAAGAGTGTTTAATTCTGAACACAGCAACATCCCTAGTTATGACTGCGTGCACAGGTAAGCAACCACATTATCGTTGTTTATTTCTACTTCTCTCAAAAAGATTTCCATTTTTTTTTCAAATCAGTTGTACAGGTTATGTATCACAAAGGTGAAAAAAGTTCTAAAAATACATCAGAAAAACTGGCATTTTAACAGGGGTGTGTAGACATTTTATATCCACTGTAAATACTATACAGTGGTGTGCTAGTCTTGGCTTTTGTCTAATGCTGTTCGCTTAAAAACTGTATGCATTACAAGGCTGTCAATCAAAGTACACAGCATAGTTTGTTCAGAAAACAACAGGGTGAGTTAAATTGAGTTTGTAATACAACTAAAAAAATTCTGTGCAATAAATTCAATCAATCATAGTCTCGGTGTTAATTTAACTTTTAAGGTGTGACTACTTTGTGAAAAATTTTTTTTATTACCACTCCAATATACGTTGCGACTGGAGCAAGACTGTATAACTTGACTTTCGACTTGCTTAAACCAAGTAATAACTTAACTCGCTTGAAATTTAGTGGTGACTCGACTTGACTTGTTTGATATTTTTTCCCACAATGACTTGGGAGTTGGGACTTGGTTGAGACTTGAAGGTTATTACTTGAGCCTTGCTTGTGACTTGCACATACAGTATGTGATTTACCCCCACCTCTGCAAAATTCCAGAATAATGACAGAAGGTTTTAAGGCAATTTTTCACTACTTTCAGTCAGGAGTTTACATACAGTAAGATTACTCAGCCTTTAATCAATTTGGGAAAACTGAGATGATGATGTCATTTCTTTGGAAGCTTCTGAGCTTTATTGACAACATCTGAGTTAATTAGAGACACACCTATGGATGCATTTGAACTAGGTACACCTGAAACACACTGCTTCTTTGCCTAACATCGTGGGAAAGTCAAAAGAAATCAGCCAAGATATTAGGAGGAGAACTGTGGACTTGCACAAGTCTGGTTTATCCTTGGGTGCAATTTCCAGATGTATGAAGGTGCCGCGTGCATCTGTTCAAACAATTACCGGTATATCTATGTACAGTATAAACACCATTGGACCTTAATTATTGGAGACATGTCTTATGGTCTGACAACACTAAAATTTTAATATTTGTCCTTTATGAGCATCTTTATGTTTGGAAGTAAAGAAGAGGGAAGCTTGCAAGTCTGAGAACACCATCCCAACTTTGAAATACAAGGATGGAAGCATTATGTAATGGGGGTGTTTGTTGAAGGAGGGACTGGTGTACTTCACAAAATAGATGGCATCATGAGGGAAGAACACTGTGTGGAAATACTGAAACAACAGCTCAAAACATAAGCCAGGATGTTAAAGCTTGGGCGAAAATGGGTCTTCCAAATAGACAATGACCTGATGACAATGATACTGCCAAACTGGTTACCAATGGCTTAGGGAGAACAAAGTCAATGTTTTGGAGTGGCATCATCTGATCTCAAGCCTATTGAAAATTAATGGGGAAACCTGACAAGGCATGTGGGAGTGAGGTGGCCTGCAAACTTGGGTCAGTTATACCAGTTCTGTCAGGAGGAATGGGCCAAAATTCTTGCTAACTAGGACAGGACTAGGATATCCAAAACATTTAACAAAGGCAATGGTAGTAAATACTAATGAACTGTATGGTAACTGGACTTTGAAGAAAGTAAAAATAAAATCCTGCTCTCGTTATTCTGGTATGTAACAAACATAAATAATTTTGGTAATCCTAATTTACCTAAAACAGGAAAGGTTTGGTCTGATCTCATGTCATACCATGAGGAAAAAAACAGCATATGTGCCTTTTCATATGATAAAATGGTGAATGGCATGCACTTATATAGCGCTTTATCTACACCATCACAGTGCCCTAAGTGCTTCACAAAGCCTCACATTCACCTACATTCATACACCAATGGGCGACTGCTACTATGCAAGGCGCTGCCAGCCCCACTGGGAGCATATTAGACACTTCGACATGCTCACAGTCGGAGCCGGGATTCGAACCAGCGACCCCTTCGGTCACTGGACGATATATATATATATATCTTCAAGTGTATATATTTTAGGGGTCCACTGCACGACCCCCGTGTATCCAGTTTTTGTGACGTTTGGTGGTGTTCTGTGAGATTTCTTTCTCACATAAATGTGCGCCTTGGCTCAATAAACGTTGGGAAACACTGTCCGGGACAGAGAGGCGATGCTAAATTGCAAATTATTTTTGATTATTTTGAGGATTCGCCATGAGGAAGGGGTCACAAAACTGGGTCAAATAGAAGTAACTGTCAGAGGAGCCTTTTCTGGACACTGGACAAAACTAAGGTGTTTTTTTTAATCTATTTTATTTTTTTAATGAAATTGACACTTTTATACTAAGTCCATGTTAGAGAGTCAATGTATGGAAGTCAAATTAGCCGAAATGCGGGACCTTTAAATTTAAAGCGCATATATTATGGAAAACTGACTTGTTAATTGTTTGAACATCTCAAGACTTTTGCTCATGCATTACCATAAATGTGCGTCCATCGAGCAAGGCTCCGTATGTTCTACTATATAATATTTTGAGCATCTACCCTCATTTAAAAGTGAAAATCAGTGGTATGTTCGCAAGACTGAGCGCTGGCTGGCTGGCCGTTTCAAGCTCTCATCAGCGGCAGATAAAGCGTCTTGTGTGTTTGCAGCAAGGTCTAAATGGGAAGCAGATGGCAAGGCTCCCGTACCGCATGCAGGGGCCCTGGCAGGCGCTGGGTCCCATCATCTCAGCTCCAAAAAGCCTCTCTACTGGAATCGCTCTCACATGAGGGCGCATGAGCTCATTGCCTCATGCAAGGCCACACAGACAGTGAATGGCCTTCTGTGTTCCTTAACAGCCCCGCCCACTCTCACATTACCTCCATCTTTATTCATGCCATGACAACCACCCACAAATATGCCAGCATCTGATGTGATCCTGTCTATGGGCCTGATTAACTAAACGTTTGTGCTCAGGGTTGAATTGATCGTTGAATCGACGAGTCCACTTTACAACGCGCGTCGACATTTACAGCTCGTCAACAAATATACTCATAACGTTTTTTGGGTTTTTTTTACATCTCGTCTTCTAATCAGCCAATTTACAGAAGAATTTAGACTTGCCCGTCTGCTGCTGACGGCGGACTATAACGCTCTGGCGCAGCGAACTGTCCAGCAAACAAGGCAACACAGTCTTCATACGTCTGCACGGGTTTGAGAGTATGAAAATAAGATGGTGGCTGAGAATAGCGGTTCGGCTATTCCGATTGCTGCTGATCTTAAAATATTCAGACCAGCTGGACCAAGGGACTGGTGGCAAGGAAGGAGGGCAGCGGTATTATGTTCCAGCTTTGTTACCAAATTGTTCTGTCCATTAATGCGCACAAATAACTGTGTGATAAGAATCCAAACAGACAACACCATCGTTTTTTGGCTCTGTATCGTAACACTTATCACAGTACGGCATACAATACGGCTGTATTATGCTACAAACTGGAAATATTTTGTCCGCAAATAGCATATAATGCTACGGGCCACTGCAAGTTATGCTAGTCTAATCTTGAATAAAAATAAAAGCACAAGTGAAATACAGGAAAATACTTTTTTTTTTTAAGCCTGGCTCGGATGTCCGGTCTTACATGCTATTGAACGCAAGATGAGACCAACCGGCTCATTGAAGTGAAAACATGTGCAGGGCTCCCACTAACTACAACTCCGACATTCAGCCAATTTTTAATCCATCAATCCATTTTCTTCCGCTTAACCGGGGTCGATCCGCAGGGGCAGTAGCTTTAGTAGGGAAGCCCAGACTTCCCTCATTCCAGCCACTTGGCCCAGCTCTTCCGGTGGGATCCCAAAGCCAGCTGTGAGACACAGTCTCTCTAGCATGTCCTAGGTCGTCCCCACGGCTTCCTCCCAGTGGGACATGCCCAGAAAACCTCACCAAACAGGCGTCCAGGAGGCATCCTAACCAAATGGCCAAGACACCTCAACTGGCTTCGTTCGATGCTGAGGAACAGCGGCCTTAATCTGAGGACTCCAGAAAGGTTGGTTAATCTGAGCTGCTGTTTGGTGCATGGGCACAAACAATAGTCGTTCAACAACAATAGAAACTGTTTGCCCTGGGTGACGCTGCCAGGTGCATACAGCCTAAACTTGGCCCCTAGGATTCTTGGTACACACAAAACCCTCCAACACGATAAAATGACGGGTCAGGGATTTTTAATAATTTGTTTTTATTTGTTTCTATGCTGGGGTTATGTTAAGGGACTGTGCTGAAAAAATAAAGATGTCATTGATTAATCAACTTCGACTTTGAGCTACAAAAAATCTCATGTCGTTCAACCCCTAGTCTCTACTAGGGGTTGAACGACAAGATTTCCCTTCGTAGTGAGGATCCTCACCTGGATTCTCAGTGTTTTGTCATTTCTCTACACTATTAATCAATAGGTACTGTGTGCGTGTGAACATGCGGGTGTGTGTTCGTGTGGGTGTCTTTTGCATTTATATGTGGGGATGGGAGGGGTGAGTTCTTGTATATTTCCTGCTATCTTAATCATCTCTGTAAAGCACTCTGGGTTTCATTTAAATGTATAAAAAGTACGATATAAATAAATTTTGTTCGATTTCATTTAGTTTGCACATGAAAAACCAGGCGTAACATTTCACACAAATACAGATAGAAGTTGATATACTAACCAGGTGCACCCAGGATTGCACCTGCTAACACGCAAAATTGCCGTGGAGTTTATTTTGTGCGTCCTGGGAGGAGTAAATGCAAATAGATTAATTTAGCACGCTAAATGTGATGAGGCCAAACCTGAGACAAGATGTGATGGCTGGTTTGCGTTTTTAAATCCCACATCTGAAAGGCAGGTGGAGAAGGCAATTCTGTGCATAACCATGATGAGGCGCAGGAAAAGTAAGTGGGAATGGGGAGAACGGCTGTGTGCAAAACATGTTAGAGTGAGTGAACACTCAATTTAGCGTGTGCTATTAGGGATCTTAGTGGAAAAATCACAATCTTAATAGATCTGTCCACGCGCAACACACCGACCAACAGCATACAGAAAACTGCATTGTGCAGTTTTGTGCGCCCGCCATTATAGATCTTAGCAAATCAGCCCTTGGTGGTCATGTAAAAATTATCTCAATGGAGGGCAATATCATTGATGAGGAGGCTACTTTGGAAAGACGAGTTGATCTAACTACCTGCAAGAGCCAACAGGAGTTCTCCTAAGCACTTCTGGTATTCATCCAAGGCCTCCTTATCGTCCACTCCACTTTGCTCCTACAGCCCAAACACCAAGACAGCACGTAATTATTGGGTGTCTGCAGGTTTAAGGAAGCAACATTTAACACCTTTTTCAGGGCTACTTGGACTACTAATATCAGGGGGTCGCTCATCCCAAAATAAAATGAAATAAAATGGAAATTAATCAATAAAAATGTGGAATAATTACATTTTGTCATAATTAAATTGTGAAATATTTAATACATATAATAAACCTATTTAATCATTGAATTTACCGTGGAATCTCTGGCTACGAACTTAATTCGTTCCATTACCCCGTTTGTAACCCGAAAAGTTCGTAAACTGAGGTAATGTTTCCCATTGAAATGAATGAAAATGCAATTAACCCTTCCAGCCACAGAACGACGATTGCCTCATTTTGATCATTGCGTGGTTAAAAATAAATACTCTGCAATATAGAAATAGGTGAAAACACAATTTCTGATGATTAAATAACAGTGGGTTCGCTCGCAAATCACTGTGCAATGCCTTTGCGGCTTCAATAATGTTTACGTTCACTTTGGTTCACTCCCGTAATGCAGTGCATCTTTTCCATTGCTTTGTGGAATGTGGCAGCCATTGTAGGCAAAAAACAAGGGGCTCATCTCATTTCTTAATTCCAATTTCCTACCACCTCCAATGAGAAATTCGATGGAAGAGCGACGAGATTGACAGAGGAGCGGGGTGGGAGCAGTAGGAAAGTTTGGGGAATTGACACGTTTGTTCCTTGATGACATTTCATAGGGATGTCTACTAACGATGACGTCACGTCACAAATGAACCGTCTGCGTGGCTGAATTATTACCATCACCACAATCGTCCACTTTATCCTTTGTTTTAAGTGGGATTCAATAAAAGTCAAATATAATCAACACTTTAGAGGTGCAAAGACGATCGTTATTGGCCTATCCAAATTCCATACCCACCCAACCACCGCGCACAGTGCATATTTGGAATGCCTCGTAAATATGTAATGTGTTGTCTTGTGTGTTGCGTTGAATGCAAAAACAGTGTAGCTCCAATAAAACATTTTTTTTCTTTATGTGGCCAAATGCATTTGACAAAATGGCAGCCTAATATACACAGAGAAATAGGCTGGTTAGGCATACAGAGTAACCATAAACCAGTGTAATGAAGTCATTTTTATATCAAACTTTGCCTCCAACAAAATAGACCCTCAGCAAAATATGTATATTCACATTCAAATAATCAAGGAACAGCAAAAACAGAAGATTATTTAATTTGAAGTTGTGCTCTGTTTACAATCCAGCTGGTGCATGTCCATTGTCATACATCAGCACTGAGGAGCTATAAGATATCCGTAGCAGATACAACAGACATACTGTACCTTGATTTAAGCTAGCCCGTGGAAGCTCCTCGACGCTCGCACCTTACCCCTCGTTGCACATTTAAGACAACTGAGATGCTCCTTAATATGGCGGCATGACATTAACTTCCTGGTCGCTTTCAATGTTTTGAGGAATGAGGAGCTAGGAACATTGACATTAAGAGACTTGAGATGAGCCCAAAGATACCTGAAGCATGGAGCCAATGATGTTTATGTGGTGCCAGAAACAGCACAAACTTCTGAGCCTTCCACTGCCATGCCAAGACATGTGTAAACCGAAAATAGCATGTAACCCGAGGTAATTTTTCTTTTAAAAAATTGTTCATAAAATTGTTGAATTGTTTACAAACCGGGTCGTTCGTAAACCAAGGTTCCACTGTATATTTTTTGACCCTTTTACAATTTAATTAGGGCAATTTTTTACACATTACCTAGCATTTTTGTTGTTTCATTATACACATTTACATATTTTAATAATGAATTTAATTGCCTTCACAGTTATTTTTGGCACATTATTTAAGATTTCTCATTCATTAAAGATGAACAAGGAGTGAACAAGATTGGCTCAATCTTAAGTCATTTTCTTTTTCTTTTGCAATATATTTGACAAAATATTTAAGTATGTAATATTTTTTATACTGTACTTACTCTATTCCGAATTCGTCAAATTCTTTACACATTTTTTCAATGACAATATATGGTTGATGGCATTTTAAGCATCTTAGAACTGTGGATTTAAGTATTAAGTGTTTATTTAAGTGTAAGTATTTATTGTCTGAAACATGGACACCTTGTATACATGAATTATAATATATTTTAGATAACATTATGAGGTAACATAAAATACAATGTATTATTAATTATATTTAAAACTATAAACACCGTTCATAAATTGCAAGTTAGTCCATATCATAAAAAGAAACACAATATTGTGCACAAATAATTACGCTGTTAGGTTCACGCAGTATCTTTGTGGTTACCTTGAATAATGTGTGCAGACATGGTTGACAAAACTATGAATTACTATCAATGTGAACAAAGCACTAAAATCAGCAAAAATAAATAAATAAATAAAAAGTGTTTATTTTTGTAATGTGCCTTCATGCCATGTCTGACCTTAGCAATGGCAACCGAGGCCATCTCCAGCGCCGCCAGTAAGCGTGGTTGCTCACGGGACATTTCTGCGGTGGAAAGGAGAGAAAGATTTTTAATAACGAGTGATTATCCTTATTAGAGTAAAGCCTATCCCAGCTGACTTTTGGGTGAGAAAAGTGGGGTGCACCCTGCACTGGCCGCCAGCACACTGCACGATGCGGTCAAACCCAATCAGAACGGACCATCGCAAAAAAATTGACAGTCGGCGACTCACCCCCGCAGATTGAGCGACTGGATATCTGTACGCCCTGAATAGCGACCCTGTAAAGGCGTTTGATGCTGTACATACAGTATATTGTACTTTATCACATTTATTAAACCATAAAAAGATAGAGTAACAGTTAAGGAAGAAGTGGGTTGGTACAGAAAGAGGACATGGGTGAGAATAAAAGCGAGAGTGTATATATTTTAAAAGAGGTTTGCTCGCTCCCATTTATTTGAACCTACTCGGTGCGTGACCACAAGCTTCACTTTTTTATCCACAGGTACATTAAAAACTATAAAAATAGTTAAGTATTGCTGTAAAACACAGTATGTGTATACTTTAATACAGTTGTCCGTTAAAGTGAAGCACTTTTTTGTGGCCTCAAAACACCATCCATCCATTTTCTGTATCGTTTATCCTCATTAGGGTCGCGGGCGTGCTGCAACCAATCCCAGCTGACTCTGGGCGAGACACGGGGTACACCTTGAACTGGTCGCCAGCCAATCGCAGTGCACATATAAACAACTAACCATTTGCACTCACATTCACACTTATGAACCCGGGTCCTCAGAACTGTGAGACAGATGTGCTAACCAGTTGACCAACTGATTTATTGTCCATTCATCCATCCATTTTCTGAGCCGCTTCTCCTCACTAGGGTCGCGGGCGTGCTGGAGCCTATCCCAGCTGTCATCGGGCAGGAGGTGGGGTACACCCTGAACTGGTTGCCAGCCAATCGCAGGGCACATACAAACAAACAACCATTCGCAGTCACAGTCATGCCTATGGGCAATTTAGAGTCTCCAATTAATGCATGTTTTTGGGATGTGGGGGGAAACCGGAGTTCCCGGAGAAAACCCACGCAGGCACGGGGAGAACATGCAAACTCCACACAGGCGGGGCCGGGGATTGAACCCGGGTCGTCAGAACTGTGAGGCTGACGCTCCAACCAGTCGTCCACCGTGCCGCCGTAAATAATTATTATAAATAAATATAAAAAAGCTTTACATTTTTTGAAAAGTCTTAAAGTTTATCCAAACATACCTCACTGGTGCATGAAAGGGTTGATTTTGAGGTCCAACTGGACACTATTTTCTGTCTGTTAAATCAGGGTCCGTTACATCGAGGTTCCACTGTATGTAATTGAATTGCTTGGGGGCGGCGTGACGGCCATTCTGTGTCTCGCTGGCTTAAAACGCAGAAATTTATTTTTACCATGTGTGAAAGCATATGTGCATTTTGATTGGCTATAATCTGTGACATTGCGACGGCTTGCACCGGTGATTAAAATTTTGAATCATGGCAAAAACAGTAGCCAACTGATCAGTTGACAAACCCAAACACTGCGTGAGAGTTCAGTCAAGTTTGGCCGCATCGCTCGGTGTGAGGCAGCCTTAATATGCACATTTTGGGAATTTTGATAGAAGCTGGAGTACTTAGAGAAAACATGCAAATTCGACACGGTGGGGCATGAATTGGGATTCAAACCCAGAACATGTTAAATGTAAGACACCGATTACTAAGACACCAATCACGAGTGCACCATGCTGCCAATTGGCCATTATTTGAGGACTAAAATGGACGAACTGCATATGCGCTCCTGACCTGGCTCTGCGATGTTCAATACCTCGGAGGATGTCCCTGGAGGTGCGCGCCTCCTCGAAAATAAGGTTGTTGTCTGAGGCCACTAAGGCCTTCAGCTCTTCCGCTCGGGATGCGTACTGGCGGACCTGCAGGGACATATACACAACGCTGCACATGGTATTCATTCAGAAGAGACATGCTACAGCAGGGGGAAGCAAAGTAAGGCAAACAACAAATAAATAAACAAAATGTAACAATGCGAATGAATTACTGTTTCAGTATTTGAATTTACATTTTAAACATTTAAAACTGATTTATTCATTCATTAATCTTCTGTGCCGCTTATCCTCACGTGGGTCGCGAGCGTGCTGGAACCTATCCCAGCTATCTTTGGGTGAGAGGCGGGGTACACCCTGAACTGGTCGCCAGCCAATCACAAGGCACATATAAATAAACAACCATTCGCACACACATTCACACCTACGAGCAATTTAGAGTGTTCAATTAACCTACCATGCATGTTTTGGGGATGGGGGAGGAAACCAGAGTACCTGGAGAAAACCCATGCAGGCAAAGGGAGAACATGCAAACTCCACACAGGCGAGGCCGGATTTAAACCCGGGACCTCAGAACTGTAAGGCAGATGTGCTAACCAGTCGACCAACTGATTTATTGTCCATTCATCCATCCATTTTCTGAGCCGCTTCTCCTCACTAGGGTCGCGGGCATGCTGGAGCCTATCCCAGCTGTCATCGGGCAGGATGCGGGGTACACCCTGAACTGGTTGCCAGCCAATCCCGGGGCACATACAAACAAACAACTATTCCACTCACATTCACACCTACAGGCAATTTAGAGTTGTCAATTAACCTACCACGCATGTTTTTGGGATGTGGGAGGAAACCGGAGTGCCCGGACAAAACCCACGCAGGCCCGGAAAGAACATGCAAACTCCACACAGGCGGGGCCGGGGATTGAACCCCGGTCCTCAGAACTGTGAGGCAGACGCTCTAACCAGTTGAACACCGCGCCGCCCTGCTTTATTGTATATAAAATACAAAAGTATTAGTCAAATATATAACTTTACATAATGCAGTATGTGTGTATATTAATATATTTGATTAAATTGTTTAATTCATTATAAATAATTCAATTATTGTTATAATCAAAATAATTTTATATGATTTAGGTATACATTTAAAAACATTTTTAGCTAATCTACGAAAATTAAGTAAATAAGTAAATAAATAAATGACATCTCACAAGACTTCAGTTTAGTGAACAATGGATTAATTCTAATACTGTCTAGCTTTTGCTTTTAATAGGAAGTGATTTACACAATATTAATAGGTGGCATGATCTCTGGCCTACCTTTTGCCTGAGGACATCTTTACGCTGCCGGTCAGTCTCGTCTGGAAAAGGAGGAAAGACAAGGTGATTTTTTTTACATTTAGTACAGTTCCAACATGGTGCTCAATGCTCCTACAATAAATAGCAGGGACAAAGTGCTCAAGGGCGCTGCAGTACAGAGAGAGTGCAGCAGACCGCTCTCTATCTTGGTCCTTCTGGACGGCCTGCAGTACCAGTTCTTTCTGAAGGGAGCCAGAAAACAGGGAGTGACACTGTTGAATATCTGACAGCGACACATATTCTTCTTTAGTCTTTTACCGCCTTCTCCAAGCTCTCGGCACTCGGCATGTGCTCCATATCCACAAAGGGGTGCGTGAAGAACTCAGCAAAGGTGATCCGAGCATCCGGCTTTCTCTCCAGGAGACGCAGGAGGAGGTCCCGGCAGTGCTTGGAGACCCTGGCCCCGGGAGGGAGCTGATGTACAACAACGCAACCTTATTATGTTGCTCTCAATACTCAATATGGACAATGCATTCAAAAGGACAAAAGACTGTTGCCAAAGACCACCAATACTACATTGCCTCAGAGGGTGACCTTAACTCTGATATAATCTGCCACTGTCAGAGAGGTATTCATTAAACAATCCGTCTATTAAAGTAGGTGAAAAGGGAAACCACAATATTAGAACTATCTTTCACTGTAGTTTTACAATACAGCATACCATAAAACTAAAGATATATTGTACTGCAAACGTGGAGCAAGGCAACAAGGTAGGAGGATGCTGGAAATTGAGGCACCAGGTAGGAGACAAAAACTAAAGAGGAGATTTATAGATATGGTGAGGGAAGACTTGCAGATAGGTGAAGTTACACAAGAAAATGCAGAGGACAAGGAGACATGGCAGCGGATGATTCATTGTGGCGATCCCCTGAAGAAGGTCAAGCCAAAGGGAAAGGGAAAAAAGAACAATAAGAAAAAAAAAGTAAAACAATGATGATGAGTAGAACAAGCCACTAAGTGCCATTAGCCAGCAAAGTGCACCACCTAGTGGATTTAAAATACACAAATGGATGAAAAAATAAAACAATTACTACATCTAAAACTTGATCACTTACCTCAATGGGCTGGTTACTTCTAATCTTCTCTTCCAATTCTGAATACGACCTTGATGCAAAAGGGGCCAGTCCAAAAAGTGCCTCTACAGTCACACAAACAACATTAGAGTGGCTAACACTGTACAAAAGGATCATCTGCATTTTGAATGTATTCCAACCTTTGATTTATTTTATATGTATTTTATTTTGCATTTGTTCATCTAATTTTGATTTATTTGTAAACCTTCATTTATATTTTCTTACATAATTGAATTGTGAATTTGTTTTTGAAATCATTTATTTTTCTTTAATTTTGTTCAGAACTTTAGTTGATTTATTTGTGATAATTTTTGATAGTTTTTAATTTGTTAAAATGTGTAGCTCTTACCAGAGCTAGACACCTGGAGTGTATATATTATTTTAAAATTCACCGAGGCATGGGGAGAACATGCAAACACCACACAGGCGGGGCCGGGATTTGAACCCCGGTCCCCAGAACTGTGAGGCAGACGTGCTAACCAGTCGTTCCATATTTTAAAATCATTTATTCAAATTATATGCATTTACTATATTTTTATTTAATTTCATTGTATTTATGTTATACTACTTTTATCTTTTTCTTCATTTTTTTATATGTAGATCTCAGAGTGAGATACCTAAAAAAACAAATTTTGTGCATATTCCAACTTTTTTCAGTTTTTAGAAGCACAGTAGAAACTCAACAAAATGGTCCCCGATATAACGGATATCAGATGGAACGGACCGTCGGGACTGAACAATGTGTCCAAAAATAGTTTCCATTTGTCACTTAAAATGCCGTTGACAAAGTCTGTTATTTCCAGAATTGACCGCTGCTGTTTACGGGCGCTTGGGCGCAATGCAGACAGAGAATGGGACTGATGTATTTCCGGGTCACAGATATCTAATAATCCTCCCGTACCTACGTGGCGACCATGTTGAATGTGGGGCATTGACATGGCGGCATTGTGACGACGGTTATATCTATTGTCTATTGTACATTGAGCAGAGAGAGCGGCATGGCTGCAGTATTAACTCTCAGTAGTACAGAACACAAGTCTTTGGAGTCTGGAACATGCAATTTTTGTTACAGCAATAGTTTTTTTTTTTTTTTTTTTGTCAAGCCATTCGCCTTTGGCAACATGTTTGGAATGAGGGAGCACAATAATTCCTCGCAACTCATGAAAGCGACTTCCCTATGATGAGTACTGTATGTCAACAATACCACCACCACCATGGTAAATTTGGATAAAATGTGTAACTTTCAAACATTTTGAAGCTTTTTTTTAAAAAAAAAATTAATTATTTACAATAACTTTGTACTGTACTGGGCATTTTAGGCCATGAAAAAACAACAAAACAATAACTTTGCACTCTCAGTAATATGGGTGCATATGGCCTACAAAAAAAGTGCTTCAATGTAACAGACAATTGACTATATCGGACAACTCCCCGCCCCTAATCAGGGCTGTGAAATGGAAAAAGTAATTTCCGAGGGGGGGGGGTCTCTCTCTCTCTCTCTCTCTCTCTCACACACACACACACACACTCACACACATAAATCCATTCCTTATATGAACAATATAGCAAGTTAAACAACTAATGTTAACTACGTTTGTAAGCACATAGCAAATTTATAGAAATGTGATAGCAAAATACCTGGTAATCTATAATTTGACTGCTTCGTTTTAACCAGCTGTGTGTGCTTCTTTCCATTGACCAAGTGCATTCTCCCTCCAGATCCATACTTCACATCGTGATGACACAAGATGCAGTATGCCTTCCCAGGTTCTTTAATCTTTCTAATATTTTCATGAAAGTATTCCTTTCCGACTTTTAATTCAGGCCAGCGCCAATTCCAGAGATTCTTGATCCCGTTATCCTTATCAAGCTTCTTTACAATGACGGTCTCGCCGTGCTCCCTCTGTACTATGTCCCTCCGTGACACCGACATACCGCAAGCTTATTAATGTAAAAAGTTGTTAGCATACAATGAATTTCAATGTGTAGAAAGATTGCACCGATAAAATATAAATGGTGGAAGAGTTCCACCTTGTCTGCCCTAATATGGTCTTCAATGCTGTAAATATGACGGCCATGATTACAGACAGTCAAAGTCGACAGAGTACTACGTTAAACCCCCGAGATTTTTTGGGCAAATTGAAACAATTTATATACAGTTTACAAATTTTTCACTTTTTTATATTGCAGCCATTTGCTAAATTAATTTAAGTTCATTTTTTCCTCATTAATGTACACACAGCACCCCATATTGACAGAAAAAAAACAGAATTGTTGAAATGTTTGCAGATTTATTAAAAAAGAAAAACTGAAATATCACACAGCCATAAGTATGCAGACCCTTTGCTGTGACACTCATATTTAACTCGGGTGCTGTCCATTTCTTCTGATCATCCTTGAGATGGTTCTACACCTTCATTGGAGTCCAGCTGTGTTTGATTATATTGATTGGACTTGATTAGGAAAGCCACACACCTGTCTATATAAGTGCATGTCAGAGCAAATGAGAATCATGAGGTCAAAGGAACTGGGCAAAGAGCCCAGAGACAGAATTGTGGCAAGGCACAGATCTGGCCAACGTTACAAAAACATTTCTGCTGCACTTAAAAGTTTGTAAGAGCACAGTTGCCTCCATAATCCTAAAATGGAAGATGTTTGGGACGACCAGAACCCTTCCTAAAACTGACCGTCCGGCCAAACTGAGCAACCAGGGGAGAAGAGCCTTGGTGAGAGAGGTAAAGAAGAACCCAAAGATCACTGTGGCTGAGCTCCAGAGATGCAGTCGGGAGATGGGAGAAAGTTCTAGAAAGTCAACCATCACTGCAGCCCTCCACCAATCGGGGCTTTATGGCAGAGTGCCCCGACGGAAGCCTCTCCTCAGTGCAAGACACATGAAAGACCGCATGGAGTTGGCTAAAAAAACACCTGAAGGACTCGAAGATGGTGAGAAATAAGATTCTCTGGTCTGATGAGACCAAGATATAACTTTTTGGCCTTCATTTTAAGCGGTATGTGTGGAGAAAACCAGGCAATGCTCATCACCTGTCCAATACAGTCCCAACAGTGAAGCATGGTGGTGGCAGCCTCATGCTGTGGGGGTGTTTTTCAGCTGCAGGGACAGGACGACTGGTTGCAATCGAAGGAAATGCTGAATGCGGCCAAGTACAGGGATATCCTGGACGAAAACCTTCTCTAGACTGTTCAGGTCCTCAGACTGGGCCGAAGGTTCACCTTCTAACAAGACAATGACCCTAAGCACACAGCTAAAATAAGGAAGGAGTGGCTTCAGAACAACTCCGTGACTGTTCTTGAATGGCCCAGCCAGAGCAGTGACTTAAACCCAATTGAGCATCTCTGGAGAGACCTGAAAATGGCTGTCCACCAACATTCACCATCCAACCTGACAGAACTCGAGAGCATCTGCAATGTCAAATGGCAGAGGATCCCCAAATCCAGGTGTGAAAAAGGGTGCTTCTACTAAATACTAAGCAAAGGGTCTGAATACTTATGGCTATGTGATTTTTCAGTTTTTCTTTTTTTTTTTAAATCTGCAAAAATGTCAACAATTCCATGTTTTTCTTTTCAATATGGGGTGCTGTGTGTACATTAATGAGGGAAAAAATACTTAAATGATTTTAGCAAATGGCTGCAATATAACAAAGAGTGAAAAATTTAAGGGGGTCTGAATACTTTCCATACCCACTGTAAATGATTTCTCTACGAGGAAAATACACGGAATTCCGTGGATCCGCGGACTTTTGACAGTCCTGCGTATTAGTCCGTTCTATCAAGGATTTTCCACTGTATTTTTTTACTTAATTCATTCTTATTTTATTTATTTAATTATGTTTATATACATTTTAATTTAACTAGTGTATATGTTCCCAATTATCTCCTTTACATCCCTATTGTCTCAAATGAACACAACACTCACCATAAAGAATGACTCCCACGGACCAGAGATCCACTCTTGAGTCGTACTGGCTCCGACACACCATCTCGGGAGCCATGTACAGAGGAGAGCCTCTCAACACGCTCTTCTCGTCCCACGGAGACATGTACTGGGCAAAACCAAAGTCTGACATTGGATCAGAACACAGAATCCGATATAGTTAGAAGCAGGATATAATAATAAGCATAATAATTGTAGTATTTATTATTTGACTTGCAGCTGAGTTGCCATTTATTCACAAAGTAAGAACATGGGACTGGGGAGCAGGTATTTGCAAAGATAAAAATTAATACAAGGGAAATGATCCCTTAGTCAGATTTAATAATAATGAAAATTATAATTATAATTATATATGCCCTGCGATTGGCTGGCAATCAGTTCAGGGTGTACCCTGCCTTCTGCCTGCAGTTAGCTGGGATAGGGTCCAGCATACCCGCGACCCTAGTGAGGATAAGCGATGCAGAAAATGGATGCATGAATAATAATAATAATGACAAATTATTACCTGCTAGTAGGGCTGCTCAGTTAATCGAATTTTAATCGTGATCACGATTTTGGCTGCCATCATTAAATGAGCATGATCGTTGGCGATTTTTTACATTTAAAACGCAGGCACTGCTGCATATGAAAAGTGCTTCCTTTGCAGCAGTGCCGACAACCCAGTCAGCCAGCCATCTTGGGGGCAAACGCATGGATCAGGCTTCATTAAGCTCCGACACTGCGCTCCGGTGCCGACTTCAAAATAAAAGCCTAAAATGGCATTCATTTATGCCCAATGTAGTAATATATGAAGCTTTTATTTTGAAGTTGGGCCCCTCAGCGGAGAGGTGACATGTCACGGTAAGACACCATTTACAATTGTTGCAGCAGCTGCCTTGACTTCAACTTTTCGGCTGGCCTGACCACAATGAAAAAACTCCGGGAGTAAATAGAGAGGGAAATCACAACTGTCGAGTCCTTTGCAGTTTGTGACCGTGCACGACTGACCAATGGTCAAGGAGAACAACGAAGACGTACCGTCCTTGACAATTCACTACATTGACGGCTGGGATTTTCAAATTAAAAGTCGGTACTTGCAGCCTAATGTTATTGCCTTCTATGCATTAACTGTATTTGCTTCCATTAAGACGCAATTCGTGATTGCACTGAGTAATAGCACATTTATTCAATTAGCCCTTGCTACAGTAAAATCTTTTAGGTACATTTATTTTTTTTAATTATCTATCATTTATTCTCATTTAAAGTTTCATTTTGAACTGAAAACTGTTACATATTGTTTGTTAAAAAGTAGTGCAATAAAAATAAAGATTTGTCCCTAACATGAGGAATAATCGCAATTAATAATCGTGATTACAATATTGATCATAATAATCGTGATTATTATTTTGGCCATCATGGTGCACCCCGAGCTGCAAGCATCTCTAAACTTGCAACAACACAACGGCAGGCGAAAAAACGCCTGGTGGACTATACATCAACTACTAACCAATGACTTGATTCGTCCAAAGCTGTGGACGCCGAGGGGAGCACTCGACTACTTTGTACCTGCGGAGTCTTCGCAGGACACAGCCGACATGGCACCCAGTCGCAACACACCCGGTAACACTAATATAGTATTTTTAAAATCTGAATGATATCAGTGCATGCACACATATTTATTTAAAAAAAATCTAATAGAATAGGGATAACACTTCATGCTCTGAGCATGGATAGAAGCAAATCGATGGTGCGCATTACATATAGGTATAATAGTTTTCCTGATTTTTTAGGTTGATTTCATGGCTGCGTATTACACGTGAGAAATTATGGTATATATTATTTGGTTTACATTAATCAATTTGATAAACTTAAAACGAGACCAACAAAGGTACTGTATGTCTCTGTTGGCTAATGACTCATTAACAATGTTGATTATATATACCTGGTTGTGGTCTTATATTGTTGGAATTTGACATTATTAACAGACTAAAAATGAAAATATAGGAGAAGCTCTGTCCAGAATGTCTGGTTTTTCCTGCCTTGTTACCTGCTAGTTTAAGGACTGAGCCACAGAGCAAGATGTTCTGCGGTTTCAAATCCAAGTGGGAGATGTTTCGGTTATGTAGGAACTGGAGAGCACAGGCTGTGGGTACAAAAAACATATATGCACTGTTGACATGGCCATTCAAAGTCAAATGAAAGGCCCTGAGCTTAGTCACCTAACTGCTGCAGAAAACGGCGGGCGACTCCCTCCGGCAAGATACGACGACTGCGGATGAAATGGGACAGATCTCCACCGGAACACCATTCCAGGATCAGATATATGTTCTCAGAATCCCACTTATGGTAACACAACAACATTATTGTCTTTATATAGTGGAATTACAGCACACTCACATCCACTTGCAATGCTGGTTAAAATTTTTGGGGAAGAGGGGTATTGCTTTTGATATCATGACAACCGCAGGTGCAACTAACAAATACAGTTGGTAAGCAGCTACCTGTTCTCAAGCAGCCCAGCCCAGAGTCTGAAGAGAAAAGCGCACCCCCTTTTAGACAGTTAAATCATCCACTGTATTTTCATTTGTGGATACAGCACTTCATCACCGGGTGAGCAAATTAGACTTCTCAGTTGGTATTAGCGGATCTGTGGATGTGGTGTATGCAACGGACATGTCACCAAACACAAATTCAACTACCCCCAGCTCTAAAACTTCCCCAGAAAATCAACTGTATCTGTGTTATCAGAAGCTGATAACGCTGTTAGCCAAGGCAAATGTACACCCAACAATATTGCAGCATGGCATTGACATAGTGTTCCTGTGTAGTTTGAACATCACTTGGAAATTATGAAGCTTTGCCTATCCTAGCTGCAAAATCATGGGTTGAGAAATTGTCGATGTCACGTAAATTACCCTGCATGTGACATCATAATCCTCCAAAATTCAGAACAGTTTGCTCACAGACACATTTTCAGAAACAAGTCAAGAACCAAGTAACCATGTGCGCTTTGGACATCGTATGGTGTAGACAATAAAGTGCTAAATAAGTGCACTCCATTTACCATTTTTTTGGGGCGGGAACTCAAGAGATGTAACTACTTGTATAGAAGCTATTAAAAAGTCCATCCATCTATTCATATGTCCCCTTTATAATGGGTTTTTAGATTTAATTTGTTAACACAAATATTTTTCTTTCCAGTCAAAGGTAAAACTCTTACCATTATTTGTCTAAGCAAATGTAAAATATATTAACAAGAAGATGAATGTTATAGACCTACTGTATACGTCCCCTTTGACGCTTGTACATTTTTTATTTCAACACACATTTTAAAAAATATATACATTCAATGTCTGACAAATTTTAGACATTAAACTGTCATAATGTGCAACGTCAGCATGCCTCCCTATATCTCATTTCAGCCAGCATTAAAGGATATCTGCATGCATTTTTTTGCCTTTCCTTTGTCATCTTCTGGGTTGTTAAAGAAGGTTCTACTTTCTGTTTTTGCTTGATTTGAATCTTCTGTGACTAGCGTTGAATATCTGAGTCTAATACGTTTGCGATGTTTGATAAGAGGAAGCACTAAGTGGAGATTTAGACTGCTACGTTAGCCTCATGTTTGGCCGTTTTTGTACAATACAATCACGTTTTATATGATTAGATGGCAATCAGGAAGCATGTTGTGCGCGTGATTAGCATGTCTGCCTCACAGTCGAGAGGTTCTGGGTTCAGGGTAGGTCTTCCTGTGTGGCATTTGCATGTTTTCCCTGATTTCGCATGCATTTTCTCCGGTAACTCCAGTTTCTTCCCTCATAGCTAGCTGAATGCATGCTAGGTTCATTGAATAGTCAATTGTCCATAGGTGTGAAATGTGTGTGTCAGTGCTTGTCTGTCTGTATGTGTTTGCAAATGATGGCAACTGGTCCAGGGTGTACCCCGCCTCTCTGTCAAAATCAGACGGGATAGGCTCCAGCTCACCCGCAACCCTAATGAGGACAAGCGCTACAGAAAATGGATGAATGGCTAGATGTTAATCAAGTGAGCTTACCACAAAGTCTTTCAGCTGGACAATATGAGGGTGACGCATGGTCTTGAGGATCTCGATCTCTGTGAGCAGGTTCTCTGTGGACGCCTTGTTCAGAGTCTTCTTGGCCACCACCTTCACTGCCACCGCCTCTCGACTATCCCCCTGCATGGGCCGCGACATACAAATAGGCTATTTTGTCTCACGGGTGAGGCAAAAGAGAGCAGGGAGGACACGATATAGCAGCAATGTCTCACCTTTCTGTAGGCCTTGTAGACTGTGGCGTATGTACCGCTTCCCAGCCGCTCCGTCAGGATGAAGTCATCTAGTTTCGGAGGTACAAAGCTGGAGGACGAAGCCATGCTGAGCAGCAGGTCTTGGCTGCAATGTAGCAACAATATAGGGCTGGGTCAAAGGCCTGTTTTAAAATAATCTGTCATTATTTTTCCCAAAAATCCAGTTTTAATTGTTGTTTTTTCCCCCCTCTCCACTTAAAGAAAAAGCAAATGACTGACATTAACAATTTTTGCTTTTGAATTTGTTTTCGTCATGTGATTTTCCTGATTTCTTCTTCACAGATAATGTGAAAATAAGTGCTTTGTATTTGGAAAACTGTCCCTTTTGTCAAAAATTTAAGTAATCAAGAGCTGAATGACCCCTAATGATGACGACAAGCAATGGACTTCGTTTTCCCTTGCCCGGACGCGGGCCACCGGGGCCCCCCGCTGGAGCCAGGCCTGGTGGTGGGGCTCGAAGGCGAGCGCCTGGTGGCCGGGCCTGCACCCATGGGGTCCGGCCGGGCACAGCCCGAAAGGGTAACGTGGGTCCCCCTTCCCATGGGCTCACCACCTGTGGGAGGGGCCATAGGGGTCGGGTGCAGTGTGAGCTGGGCGGTGGCCGAAGGCGGGGACCTTGGCGATCCGATCCCCGGCTACAGAAGCTGGCTCTAGGGACGTGGAATGTCACCTCTCTGGCAGGGAAGGAGCCCGAGCTGGTGTGTGAGGTCGAGAAGTTCCGACTCGATATAGTCGGACTCGCCTCCACACACACCTGGGGCTCTGGTACCAGTCCTCTCGAGAGGGGTTGGACTCTCTTCCACTCTGGAGTTGCCCATGGTGAGAGGCGCCGAGCAGGTGTGGGTATACTTATTGCCCCCCGGCTCGGCGCCTGTACGTTGGGGTTCACCCCGGTGGACGAGAGGGTAGCCTCCCTCCGCCTTCGGGTGGGGGGACGGGTCCTGACTGTTGTTTGTGCCTATGCACCAAACAGCAGTTCAGAGTACCCACCCTTTTTGGAGTCCTTGGAGGGGGTGCTGGAGAGCGCTCCCGCTGGGGACTCCATTGTTCTGTTGGGGGACTTCAATGCTCACGTGGGCAATGACAGTGAGACCTGGAAGGGCGCGATTGGGAGGAACGGCCCCCCCGATCAGAACCCGAGCGGTGTTCTGTTATTGGACTTCTGTGCTCGTCACGGATTGTCCATAACGAACACCATGTTCAAGCATAAGGGTGTCCACACGTGCACTTGGCACCAGGACACCCTAGGTCGCAGTTCGATGATCGACTTTGTGGTCGTGTCATCGGACTTGCGGCCGCATGTCTTGGACACTCGGGTGAAGAGAGGGGCGGAGCTGTCAACTGATCACCACCTGGTGGTGAGTTGGCTCCGATGGTGGGGGAAGATGCCGGTCCGACGTGGCAGGCCCAAACGTATTGTGAGGGTCTGCTGGGAACGTCTGGCAGAATCCCCTGTCAGAAGGAGTTTTAACTCCCACCTCCGACAGAACTTTGCTCATGTTCCGGGGGAGGCGGGGGACATCGAGTCCGAGTGGACCATGTTCCGCGCCTCCATTGCTGAGGCGGCCGACCGGAGCTGTGGCCGTAAGGTGGTCGGTGCCTGTCGTGGCGGCAATCCCCGAACCCGTTGGTGGACACCAACGGTGAGGGATGCCGTCAAGCTGAAGAAGGAGTCCTATCGGGCCTTTTTGGCCTGTGGGACTCCTGAGGCAGCTGATGGGTACCGGCTGGCCAAGCGGAATGCAGCTCTGGTGGTCGCTGAAGCAAAAACCCGGGCATGGGAGGAGTTCGGTGAGGCCATGGAGAAAGACTTCCGGACGGCTTCGAGGAAATTCTGGTCCACCATCCGACGTCTCAGGAGAGGAAAGCAGTGCACCACCAACACTGTGTATAGTGGGGATGGGGCGCTGCTGACCTCGACTCGGGACGTTGTGAGTCGGTGGGGAGAATACTTTGAAGACCTCCTCAATTCCAACGACACGCCTTCCCATGGGGAAGCAGAGTGTGGGTTCTCTGAGGCGGGCTCTCCTATCTCTGGGTTTGAGGTCACCGAGGTAGTTAAAAAGCTCCTCGGTGGCAGGGCCCCGGGGGTGGATGAGATTCGTCCGGAGTTCCTAAAGGCTCTGGATGTTGTGGGGCTGTCCTGGTTGACACGCCTCTGCAACATCGCGTGGACATCGGGGACAGTGCCTCTGGATTGGCAGACTGGGGTGGTGGTCCCCCTTTTTAAGAAGGGGGACCGGAGGGTGTGTTCCAACTACAGGGGGATCACACTGCTCAGCCTCCCTGGTAAGGTCTATTCAGGGGTGCTGGAGAGGAGGGTCCGTCGGGAAGTCGAATCTCAGATTCAGGAGGAGCAGTGTGGTTTTCGTCCTGGCCGTGGAACAGTGGACCAGCTCTACACCCTCGGCAGGGTCCTCGAGGGTGCATGGGAGTTCGCCCAACCAGTCTACATGTGTTTTGTGGACTTGGAGAAGGCGTTCGACCGTGTCCCTCGGGGAGTCCTGTGGAGAGTGCTTCGGGAGTATGGGGTACCGAACCCCCTGATACGGGCTGTTCGGTCCCTGTACGACCGGAGTCAGAGTTTGGTCCGCATATCCGGCAGTAAGTCGAACTCGTTCCCGGTGAGGGTTGGACTCCGCCAAGGCTGCCCTTTGTCGCCGATTCTGTTCATAACTTTTATGGACAGAATTTCTAGGCGCAGCCGAGGCGTAGAGGGGGTCCGGTTTGGTGGCCTCAGTATTGCATCTCTGCTTTTTGCAGATGATGTGGTTCTGTTGGGTTCATCAAGCCGTGACCTCCAACTCTCATTGGAGCAGTTCGCAGCCGAGTGTGAAGCGGCTGGGATGAGAATCAGCACCTCCAAATCTGAGACCATGGTCCTCAGTCGGGAAAGGGTGGCATGCCATCTCCAGGTCGGGGATGAGATCCTGCCCCAAGTGGAGGAATTCAAGTATCTTGGGGTCTTGTTCACGAGTGAGGGAAGAATGGAACGGGAGATCGACAGGCGGATCGGTGCAGCGTCTGCAGTGATGCGGACTTTGTATCGGTCCGTTGTGGTAAAGAAAGAGCTAAGCCGAAAGGCGAAGCTCTCAATTTACCGGTCGATCTTCGTTCCTACCCTCACCTATGGTCATGAGCTGTGGGTCGTGACCGAAAGAACAAGATCCCGGATACAAGCGGCCGAAATGAGTTTCCTCCGCAGGGTGTCCGGGCTCTCCCTTAGAGATAGGGTGAGAAGCTCGGTCATCCGAGAGGATCTCAGAGTAGAGCCGCTACTCCTCCGCATTGAGAGGAGCCAGATGAGGTGGCTGGGGCATCTGATTCGGATGCCTCCCGGACGCCTCCCTGGTGAGGTGTTCCGGGCATGTCCCACCGGGAGGAGACCCCGGGGACGACCCAGGACGCGCTGGAGAGACTACATCCTTCGGCTGGCCTGGGAACGCCTCGGGATCCCCCCGGAAGAGCTGGATGAAGTGGCTGGGGAGAGGGTAGTCTGGGCGTCCCTGCTGAAGCTACTGCCCCCGCGACCCGACCCGGATAAGCGGTAGAGAATGGATGGATGGATGGACGAGCTGAATGTATTAACACTTTAACTGCTCAACAATTTAACACCATAAAATGAACTATTAAACTGCATTGCTCGGCTGATTCATATATCAGTTGTCAAAGAGTTAAAGCCACACTCATTCAGGTATCTTTTTTCTTATAGAGTTGTACGTAGCCCCGTCACGATAATTAATATATCGACTTATCGTTTGACTACAAATAAAAAAAAATGGACATGACAGTTTTTCCGGACACGATAAATTGTCGTTTTCAGCCGGCGTGCGGATCACACGGTGAGACGACAGAATTGGACAGCTGTGTTATTAGCCGCTAGTGGCCTCATGGAACGCCGGCGGACCTGTACACTGTTGCCGGTGTTGGCTCCGTCCAATACTACACAGCCTTGCTCCATTTACAGAGACACTTAAAAGTAAAGTTACCTGTTTGTTGTTTTCACGATGCCTGCCGCGAGTTAAAGAACTAAACAGCTAGCCCAACGGCGGCGATGTCGTTTAAAACATCAGCGCCCCTCCGAGTTGTTGTGTGTTTTATTCCCCAATTAACAACAAATACGGGAACGTTAGTTGTTTATTAAGCAAAACCTCATTGGCACACGTTATTCAGCCAGTAGTTGACGACAGCAAACGTCATCATACATTTTGATTGCGGTGCTCGTCTTCAGCGGACCAACCACAGTCGCCGTTTTTTTTGTCATTCCCATTGAAATAAGTCCGATTGAAGATCTCCGAACTGTTGAAGTGATCTATTCCGATCGGGTGTATACATTATTGTGCACTACATTTAATCGGAACAGCCGTGTGACTTTAATACTACGTCGTGAACGTCACGACATTTATCAAAATGGAGGTCCGTCGGCTATTCAGCACAGTAGTTGGAATTGTTTTTATGTTTATTTTTATTTAAATCGCATGTTAAAAACAATTTATAAGTTGTTAAAAAACAAGATCTCAGTCGCATACGACCTCCGTCGGGAGCAGCCATATTGACGCATGCGCAGACCCGGCTCTCTTGAATGACGGAATACATACCTGGCGAAAATTTACTTCTGATCGGTGTGGCAACAGGAATATTCCAGCCCCCTGAAACCGAATGAAATTCCATTCGGATTCGGCCTGTTTATTCCGATTGGAATATGGAACATTTTCATTCGGTTTGGGCTTCTAAAACGATTATAAGCTCCATATAAACCAGGCTAGTCTTCTTTATTCTTTATTTCAGACCCAGGAGGATCCATATCACAGAGTAAAGAATAACAATTTAATACAGAAACAAGAAATGAGATTAGAATAATAACACCAATAATAACAACAACACTGATTTAAAAGCAATAAAATAAATAATAATGGGAGGCTTATTTCTGATGATTTCAGAATGAAAGAAGCATTTTTTTAAAAATATATAGTTTATCGTGATAGTTTTGGGGAAAATATATTGTCTTTAGAAAGTTGTTATCGTGACAGGTCTAGTAGTACGGGTGAAGCAAGACAACCTTGGCAAAATATTTGCAGCCAATTGTAAGCAAATATATTTGACCTCAGGTCAAAAGTTTATTTCATGTGGCTAAATCACTGCTTTAGCCCACAAAGCCCATCAATAAATGTATTCACAACAATGTGGTGGTCATTGGCTCACAATATGATAGATTCACATTGATACTAATATTACAGCTTGTCCTCCTTCTTAGCTCACAGTCCATTATTATCCGTTTCAAAATGTTATTGATGAATGACTATAACGGTCACGATGACAAACCCTATCAAGTGGAAGCGAACTGATTAGTACGTCATCTGGGCTCGGGCTGGCTCCCAACATGGAAATTCTAGCTAGCTAGTCAAGCACCGTAACAACACATGAAGCATCGTGACATTTACCCGTCAACCGCACTTCACTCACATATAGTTACGTTTTTAGTCTAACCGCGTTCAAAATGAGTTTATCGCGTACCTTTACAGTAGTTAATCCATGAAAGGCAGAGGCGGAAAGTGTATGTTTACATCGCTGTTACGCACGTTCCACTTTGGCTGAGTGGTCACGTGACTTGGAAGCTCATCCAAAGTATGATACCGCCTCCTATTGTTTGGATACGAGTACTGCACTGCACCTGCTGGACAGCGGTGGTATTTCTATATTTGTGTATTGAACAATTTACAACATATACACATTGGAAGACAAATAAATTACCAAATATTTTTTAAATAAACAGTTTTTAAATTAGAAAGATATTTTTTGTTGCACGTATGACACAATCATCCGTTTTGTAAGTTTTGAAAACAAATCAATGAAACACCACACAAAAACTCATGTCGATAATACAGTTTTTCTTAGTGGCTAAAACCCATTTCTTGAAACAGACACCCATTTTCTCAATGCCTTATACACAAATAAAAAAAATCAAGCTAAATTCACAAAACCCCTGACTCTTCCTACAAAACCAAACTATTGCCTCAGAACAGACCCCGAGTCAGTCAAAATGAAAAACGTCACTGAAAAGTCATTACACAAAGCCTTGAAAAAGAGGAAAACACAATGATCAGATCGTAACGCTTCAGAAATAATTTTTGTTGTTCACAATAGCAAACAACAAAAACAACAACATAAATCCTGTTTAGCACTAGTAAAACGTGTATGTTTGTGTGTGTGTATATGTTTTTTATTTTTTCAAAACGTCACCGGAAATCCGCCTTCTTCGAGCCCATAGTGGTCTTTTAAAGATGGCGAACCACTTGGCCGCACGTTTGGGAGCGCAGGAGGAGCAAATTCGGCTCCTCGCCGGCGAAATCTCCATCCTTCGGGACGGACTCAACCGAGACTTGGGCCCTGCTGGCGACGCGGGCGTGTCTTTGCAGCTGGAGGAGCTGAGGTCGGAGAATGAGAAGCTCAAGTACCGGCTGCTGCACCTCCGCCGGGGTCTAGGGGCGGAGCTGGAGCCGGGCAAGGGTTCACAGCCAGCGGGCGAGTTTTGCAAAGCTGCCGAGGGGAACGTCGTCGTCAGAGAAGGGCAGACGAACAACAAAGCTGCTAAAAAGGTGCTGAATAATGTTCGGTATTGGAATTGCAGTGGGTCAAACGGCTACCCTTAATTCATCAGTCCATATTCAAGGAGACATATTGTGTAAAATTGACTTTTTAATAGCTTGTATAAGAGTAGTTGGATCTCTGGCTTGTCTGCCCACCCATCAAGTGTGAAATTACACAACCAAGTAAATCTTTTGTAAGATTTTTTTTTTCCTCCCCACAAAATCAGTGTCTCAGACCAAACTTGGTGGATTTTGACTGCTTGTGATGTCACAAATTGGCCAATTAAGATAACACCTACTGACGCCAACATTGAGTTTGTACACCCATGACAATGGCTGTCTGAAGATCTGCTATTTTCAAGCGAGATTAAAACACAATGGTGTCAAAACCTAAAACAGAGCTGTAGTGTTATTTAACATTATTGTAAGCATAAGTCTCCTTTAAAGGGGACATATTTTCGAAAATAATTGATTGTAGTGTTGTATACAAATAGCTGGGTCTCTGGTGTGACTGGCCAACCATAAAGTATAAAATTACACAACCAAGTATTGTTTCTGTGACCTATTTCCCAAAATGTGTTTCTGAGCGAGAAGTTCTGAAATTTGCCTCTCTCGTGATGCTAATGTTGCAGCTAATTTGCGTAATAGAAACCCCACACTTGAATTTCTCTGCCCATGAATTGGTAGCAATAGGCCAGGTGGAGAGCTGCCATGTTCAGGCAATGGCCGGACTACATGGAAACCCTATCATGTCAAAACCAAAAGCTTAGCAAAGCTACACTGTTGTTGGATGCACATATTTGCCCCCGTTAACAGTGTTATTAGCTGAACACAGATTGAAAATTGTAATCCGGCGTCTTTGCAATAAAGTGCTGCTGCCTCCTTCTGTGAAAACACTATTTGTACTTTTACTGTCTTTATGGATGCTTGCTTTTTCTTTTACGGTCTGGGCGAGTTGTAGCCACTCGTTTTGTGTCAAGCACCAAACCTAGCTCAGGTTCAGGTTGTCATGGTAATGAAAGCCCTACGCTGTGTTAGCCCCGCAGTAGAGGGAGGGTGGTTTGAGCAGTGGCTCATTTGCTTGAGACAGGACTGCCCACTCAAAACAGACTGAGGTTAAACGGTCATGTGTTTCTTGATCCTAGGGGTATTTTTGATGAAATCATGTCTCAGTCGTGCTCTTAAGGCACCATGACAATGGAACTGTTCTAAATTGTGGGAAAAAATGCATGTCTTCTTTTAAGATAATGTGCCTCTTTGTCATGCAGGTGAGCAGCACTCATGCTAAACCAGGCGACAAAAACAAGGAGAAGAATCAGACAAAAGAACTATCGGGTTGAACTGTAAAAGGGGTGATTACCATGATTTAAATCCATCCATCCATCAATTTTCTACACCGCTTATCCTCACTAGGGTCACGGGCATGCTGGAGCCTATCCCAGCTATCTTCGGGCGAGAGCTGGGGTACATGCTGAACTGGTTGCCAGCCAATCGCAGGGCACATATAAACAAACAACCAATCGCACTCACGTTCACACCTACGGACAATTTAGACTTTTCATTTAACCTACCATGCGTGATTTTGGGATGTGGGATGAAACTGGAGTACCCAGAGAAAACCCAAGCAGGCACGGGTAGAACATAAAAACTCCACACAGGCGAGGCTGGTTTTGAACCCTGGTACTCAGAACTGTGAGGCAGATGTGCTAACCAGTCGTCTACCGTGCCATCCATCCTGACTTAAATTTCAAACAAAATGTATTTAAGGGCATCATGTGTATTGGCTGCTAGCACATCTCTCTCTGTGATCTGAGGTAGAGGGTTCAGATTTCTGTCAACTTTACCCCTTCTATGCGGGGTTTGCATGTTCTCCCTGCGTTTGCGTGGGTATTCCGACTTCCACATTCCCAAATGATGCATTTTAGGTTCTTTGAAGACTCGTAATTGTCAATAGGTGTGAATGTGAGTGTGAAGGATTGATTGTTTGAATATGCCTTGGATTCACTCTGTCACCATTACTTACAAGATTGACTTTTTGGCAATTGAAGGCCTGGCCCGCCTTTGTTGATGAGCGCCTCAGCCTCTACGAGGAGCTGAGGAAGGAAAGTGACACTCTCCAGGCCAAGAGAGCTTTGGACGGTAAGCCCATCACAGTGAAGCTTCCCGACGGGCGCCAGGTGACGGGCACATCCTGGGTCACCACCCCGTACCAACTGGCTCGTGACATCAGGTAAATATAGTTTTTGATGGAGAATAAATACTTTGTAATCACATTGTTTGAGTTTGATTTTTTTTTTTGGGTGGGGGGTTTGATCTCTAGTCAGAGTCTGGCTGACAATGCAGTGATATCGCGAGTGAACCAGGAGCTGTGGGACTTGGACAGACCTCTGGAGCGTGACTGCTCTCTGGAGATCTTGCGCTTTGACAACGAGGATGCTCAGGCAGTGAGCAAAACAGACTTTTTATGATTTTAATAATATAAAAGCTGAAAGAGGGGCTCACAACCTCTTTTTCATCATGAAGCCTCAAAATAATCATCAAACTTTGATGCCATGCTCTGCTCGAATGAGTTGGTATAGGCCAAAAAGTTTGGCTTTGCTAGGATCACAGCTCCCAAATGGGGGTTCATGTGAGCTAATTCCCCTATAGGGGTTCTTGAAAGTACAAGTCCAAGAATCGCTGCTTCAAACCAAAACGGCCAACTTCCTTTTCAATTTTAGGCATGGGTCCTTGAGACTTTTATGTGTCCTATTATGATAGAAATATCCACCCAATTTTGTGTCAGTTGGTGGAACTTGCCGGGGGCTAATTTGTCCTCCCCTTTCTAACTTTACAGTGGCCTTCGAACCCCCTTTTTAATAGTGTATGATACACAAAATGATCACATTTGATGGCATCCTCCACCCACAGTAAATAGCGTAGGCAAAAAATCTTCACAATTTTTGTGTCACCCGTCCGTCTAGTTCAGTGTGTCCAAACCTTTATGGAGCCAAGGCACCCATTTTACCTTACAAGAATCTGACAGCACACCAAAAAAGATGTTAAAAAAAAAAGTAGATTGTTATGCTAAAATGATGATTTTCTTCTCTCAATTTACGTGGGGTGAAAAGTGTGATATACTTTTTGATCCTTTGGGTATTTTGACAACACAGTTATTGAGAGACCTGGGAACCGTTTTAAGATTGTGAAAAGAATATGTCTTAGTCTGAGCAGAGACTTCATAATCTTGCCGACGGAGATTTGAATTTTAGGAGCTTAAGGGAGATCGAATGAGTAGAGCTAGTTATAATTAATACTTCACAATTGTTTTTCCTTGCAGGTGTACTGGCACTCTAGCGCTCACATCCTGGGTGAGGCGATGGAGCGCTACTATGGTGGCTGTTTATGTTATGGACCCCCCATAGAGAATGGCTTCTACTATGACATGTTCCTGGATGGACCAAAGTAAAGTTATCTGCCAATCAACCCATGTGATATTTGTTGTCAAAAATGACAACATTGAACAAGATGACATCATTATCAAACATTCATTGTTCCTAGGAGCGTGTCCAGCACAGAGTTTGAGGAACTGGAGACCTTGTGCAAGATGGTGGTGAAGGAGAAACAAGCCTTTGAGAGGCTTGAGGTTACCAAGGAGACACTGCTTAAGATGTTCAAGGTGAGGAAGATGTTGCAAAACAAGAGCACTGAAGAACCTTGACTTCCATCAAGGCTTATACGCGTCACCAACTTTAGTCATAATATGACGTGAATTAGGCGGCACGGTGGAGGACTGGTTAGAGCGTCAGCCTCACAGTTCTGAGGACCTGGGTTCAATCCCCGGCCCCGCCTGTGTGGAGTTTGCATGTTCTCCCCGTGCCTGCGTGGGTTTTCTCCGGGCACTCCGGTTTCCTCCCCCATCCCAAAAACATGCATGAATTGGAGACTCTAAATTCCCCGTAGGCATGACTGTGAGTGCGAATGGTTGTTTGTTCCTATGTGCCCTGCAATTGGCTGGCAACCAGTTCAGGGTGTACCCCGCCTCCTCCCCAATGACAGCTGGGATAGGCTCCAGCACGCCCGCGACCCTAGTGAGGAGAAGCGGCTCAGAAAATGGATGGATGGATGGATGGATGACGTGAATTCTGCCACCCTCTGGTTGGCATACATGGCTCATATATTTCTTTTCGCTTCCAACACTTGAATCTTACCTACTACAAATGTCTCTTTGCTGTGCTATATATATTCCTTACTATGTAACGTATGCAGTATTGGCTCATTCTCGGCTCTTAAATTGTTTTTGCATGTTTGTTTTGTGCCACATTCTGTAATTTAACTTCAAAATTAAGTATAAATGATTAACATGACTATTATACGTTTATATATAATAGGTTTCTGTGTTTAGCGACCTTTACGATAATGCCAACTGTTTTAATATAGGATTAAGATGAAAAAAGTTATTAAAGTTTCACATCAGCAACCTCCGCATTGGCTGATATCAGACGGATGCGGATATAGGTTATGTAGTTCGGACGCTGCGGGCACAAGCCTGTCATTTAGAATTTATTCTGAATCATTAACATATGCGCATAGGTCTGAAGAAAATTGGCTGGTACGCACAAGTTATGAATCTGATAGTAGCTTTGCTCAACTTGTGCGCTGTGAGAACATTTCGATGCATTTATTAGTGAATTAGGCCTATTGAGTGGAAAAAGGATGCTCCTGAGCTCAATTTTGAGCTTCATGGCAAAGGTTGTGAATGAATACTTATTTACATATACGGTAATTTCTTAGTTTTGTCGTTTTTAAATCTCAAAACATTTTTCACATTGTCATGGAGAGTTGTGTATACAATTCTTAGGGGAAATTTTCAAAAGATTTCAAAAGGAATAAAGTTATCATAAAATGAGGGTAAGAATGAGGCGCTGTGAATATTCTACTTTCCAAATGCATTGTACTTGGAATGCCCAAAAATGGGGGGGGGGAAAAATCTATTGAATATAATATTCAAAATAATAGAAAGGGGCGGCACGGTGAGCGACTGGTTAGAGCGTCCGCCTCACAGTTCTGAGGTCCGGGGATCAATCCCCGGCCCCGCCTGTGTGGAGTTTGCATGTTCTCCCCGTACCTGCATGGGTTTTCTCCGGGCACTCCGGTTTCTTCCCACATCCCAAAAACATGCATGGTAGGTTCATTGACAACTCTAAATTGCCCGTAGGTGTGACTGTGACTGCGAATGGTTGTTTGTTTGTATGTGCCCTGCGATTGGCTGGCAACCAGTTCAGGGTGTACCCCGCCTCCTGCCCGATGATAGCTGGGATAGGCTCCAGCTCGCCCGCGACCCTAGTGAGGAGAAGCGACTCAGAAAATGGATGGATGGATGGATAATAGAAAGGCCCACAAACATGGCAAACTTGTACCAAATTTCGGTCTAGAACCACATTCCTCGCACATTAAAAAGGATATATTACAGAAAATTTACTTTTAAGTGCTTGTATATTTTATATAAATTCTTGGGTGTTTGGAGTGGCTTCCCACCCATCAAGTGTGAAATTAAACAACCAAGTAAATCTTTTGTTTCCTGCTTTTTGTGTAAATGTGTCTTCAAAGCGGGCTATACACATAGTGATTTTTCTTATCTTAAAACCAATTGTTTAAAATGTGAGAGACCTACACACATGAGGAAGGAAAAAAAAAAAAGCAATTTGTGTGGTTTACTCCAGATAACTAACACAGCACTCTAAGACAGTCGGGGAGGAAAAATTACTCAACACATGCCACACCACTGGATAATCGCTCAGGATAATCTTTTAGAAGCATATGATCATCAGGCTGCTGCTGACATTGATTGGAAAGCAACAATCAGGCTCAAAATTGCCCGATAATCAGTGTGTGTGTACCCTGCTTATGCATGTTTTTATTTTCCAGTACAACAAATTCAAGTGCCGCATTCTAAATGAGAAGGTCTCCACACCCACAACTACAATCTACAGGTTTGTTGGTTTAATACAAGATTGTAAACGTGATTGCTTCTTCTTTAGTATTTGACAATATAAACATTATTGGTTTTGAATAGGTGCGGGCCCCTTATAGACCTCTGTAGAGGGCCTCATGTGAGGCACACAGGCAAGATCAAAGCCATAAAGATTTTCAAGGTGCACTTAGAGTAACCCTATGGATTGGTCATTCACATCAATTGAACTCATGCATCTCCCTGTCGTCAGAACTCTGCCACCTACTGGGAGGGCCGCTCTGACATGGAGACGCTGCAGAGGATATACGGGATCTCCTTCCCTGACTCCAAGATGCTCAAAGAGTGGGAACGCTTCCAGGAAGAGGCCAAGAATAGGGATCATCGCAAGATCGGAAAAGTAAGTGTGCGTATGCTTGATGGACAATTTATTAGGTACACAGCACCAATCTACCATAATGAGCAGTAGTAGTAGTAGTATTCATACATTCTGAAAGAGAATTATGAATTTGTATTGTTTTTTTTTTTTTTTGTTTGTAATGTTTTTCTGTTTTGGTTCATTTTTATTTTATTGTTTGCACAGGACATTATTTGTTTTTATTTACAGCTGTACTTTAAAAAATATTTTAGTAAAATGTTAAATTTTAGTTTTAAGTATATATTCTGGTCTTAAACTATATATTTTTTGTTTTCTATTATGTTTTCATTTAGTAGCATAACTGCACTGTCATCTACTGATGGAGACTAATAAAGAAATAAGGGAAACAAAATATTTAATCAGTTACATTAAAACAAAGTATTATTATAACAGTAAATCTTATTATAATATCCAGGTGTACACACACACACACACACACACATGTATTTGTTTTTACATTTAGGCTATTGTTTTTTTCCTTAGATTGTGTCCCTAAATAGTCGCCATAGTAGTGGTAGTAGTATCAGTAGTAGTGGTCTTAGATTTAATACAGTATTTGTATTGTTAGACTTTTTGTTTACTTTTTTAGATTTTTATCTGTATTTGTATGTATGTTTTTGTTAGATATGTTTTCACATCTTGCTTTTTAGTTTTGTCATTTGAATTATTATTTTAAAACAATATATAAAATAATATATAGAAATTTATAGATATAGTAATATAAATGATCCTAAACCAGCAGGGGTCGCTGTGCTACATTTTGACCCCAGTTTGAAACTGCCTACGTCATCCCAGCTTCCCAGTTGGGCCCTCAGCATGGAGTCGCACAGAAGGCAGCGCCTCACTAATGACTGCATCAGTGTTGCGAAAGTTCTTTTTCGATGCAAACTAGTTCAAAGTTCAGTTCACCGCTCCAGAAATGAACTACTTCAGTTAATAATTCTAAATTTTGAACTAAGTTCACTGTTCCAAAAATGAAAGAATGCATAGATTTATTTATTTATTTATTTATTATTATTATTTTTTTTAAATTCCTCAATATGTTGCTGATTGACTATTACACTCAAAATACTAGCATTTCATTTCCTAATTGTTGACACACATTCAGTCCACACTAGTAGCCAGCTGCAGCTTACACCCTACAATCTCAAAAACATGAGAAAAAAGTTGTTGCTTGAATAGTCTTTTTTATTTATTTATTTTTTTTTTTTTTTTTTAATGAGTAATTAAAACAAAAACAGAACTTTTGTCCTTAATGTCATCTCATAAACATAGTATGACAGGAACGATGGTGAAAGGACATTAACTTTGCATTCCTTGCTGCTCTGGCTGACATTATTGACAAATTATTTTGGGTGGCTGAGACTCCGTAGGTAGAGTGGGTTGTCCAGTGACGAAGGGTATAGTTGGTTCGAATCCCGCCTCCGACTGTCCGCATGTTGAAGTGTCCTTGGGCAAGACACTGAAGCCTAATTTGCTACCAGTGGGCCTGGCAGCGCCTTGCATGGCAGCAGTCGCCCATTGGTGTTTGAATGTGTGTTTGAGCGGGTGAATCTGAGGCTTTGTAAAACGCGTTGGCCACTGTGATGGTGTAGATAACGCGCTATTTAAGTGCAGTCCATCCAATATTTAATCTCATCTATTCCTATACTCTATTACAAAAAAAACATCCATGTTATGAGAGTGATCACACAGTGAGTTAACTAAAACATTCTGATATTAATAATTTTCCTAGCAAATAACTTTTACCGTGATGTACTGCATTAGAAAAACAACCATAGAGCACATTCACTTCCATTTACGCAGTGTCCTTGAACACACCTCATGCACACAGGCTGCTGTGAAGTGCCTACCAAATGTAAACATGAATGGTGGTTGCCAAATACGGCGTTCATCCGCAACATATGAAGGGTCATATATAGTGTTTCCCGATGGGGAGTCGCTAGCAAAACCAGGCACTCTTGAATGAAAATTAACTTTCTTTCAAAAACTGTTCTTTGACACCAGAATGAGCGTGTTCTCAACATTCATCAGGCAGAAGTGAACTAAGTCACCCAAAATATGAACTAGTTCATGAACTTTCGCTCATTGAACTTGTTCAGGTACAACACTGGACTGCATGCTTACATATATTACCAGTAAGTGTAATCCAGTGGCCGTTAAAGCCACCAGTTTTGTTGTTTGTAATGTGAGTAATGTGCATCATGAATAGAAAGCCCCTAAATGTAAATAAAGGTTATTATGCTTGTTGTATATGTATGTTTCACAGGACCAAGAGCTGTTCTTCTTCCATGATCTCAGTCCTGGGAGTTGCTTCTTCCTGCCGCGTGGAGCTTACATCTACAACACGCTCATAGAATTCATCAGAGTAAGAAGAAGCATTTATAACCTTTTGTTTGGTTTATTTATTTTTATTTTTTTGCATTTTAATGAAGGTGCACAGAATTGAATAGCGATCAGTGCATTAAAGTCCCACCCCAAAATTAAATGGGTTGTTAGTTTGGCCCATGCATTCTCAAAAGACCATTTGTTTTGCCTCATCATAACAAACAATGGCAATGAAACCATAACCTTTCAGGCAGTTAAAACTAAACTACTACTGGGCACTCAGCCGCATACAGTCAAAAGATATTTTCAGTTCTGATCTTTGAAGTGTCAGCCATTCTCTTTTGTCAATGCTCATAGAACATATTGCTGGTGACATGGAAACTTGGCATCTCCAAAACCATCACTTTTCAGGAAACCAAAAGAACAGCATGTTTGTTGAGCCATTAACATTGCATCGTCAAAGAGAGCAAGTCATTTTCAACACCTTCTATTGGTCAATAATTTGTAAAAGTAACATACCCAAGGGACAAAGCAATAGTACCAATTCACGAAAAAATTGACCAAATTTGGACATACAAGGTTTCGGCCTGATGCCGACTACAGTACAAGCATCATCCATAAAAGAACAAAAACACCACCGAAGAAGAATCAAATATGTTACCCGGAACAACCGATGAAGCTGTTACATGTTTGCGTACACAGGCGTTAGTAAATATTTGGAGGTGTAAAGGTTTGCACCACAAAAAAACTTGGTTTGAAAGTCAGTCAAGGGAACAAAAGATGAACGTGCTTTTTTTCTTTTGAATAAACAGGAACACATTAAATGACATTTCAAAATAAGCAAACATCTTTTTAAGGAAATTGTAGCATCAGTAGTTTGTCCTCTTAATGTGAAAATTAAACCATAGTTTTGAATTCTTTTTAGGAAAATGCAACATTAATAGTTTGTCTTCTTTTTAGGAAAGCGTCAAAAGATTCTTTTTAGGAAAGAGCAACATCAATATTTTTTTTTTATGAGATACAAATGCAAAACACAGAAGTGCTTCTAATCTTTTGTGGAAACAGGAACACATTTAATGAAATTTAAAATTAATCTTAAAAAACTGCAAGCATTAAATTTTTCCAATTAATGACAGAATTCATCCATTCTCTACACCGCTTATCCTATTCAGGGTCGCGGGGCGCTGGAGCCTGTCCCAGCTTACTTGGAGAGAAAGGCAGACTACACCCTGAACTGGTTGGCAGTCAGTTGCAGATCACACATAGAGATGGATAACCATTCCACTCACATTCAGACTGTCATTCAGTGGGAACTGAACCCACGTTGCCTGCACCAAAGTCAGGCAAATGTTACCACTACACCATCAGCGACTATGACAGAATCCTAAACAAAATAATGTAGTCAATAAAGTAAATATTTACTAACATCTAACAGCTTAAATCTGTTTTTTTTTTAATTTTTATCTTTTTTTTAGAAACCAACAAAATTTGTTATTTTCTACAAAACGAAGGATGCAGATAAGGGCAACAGTCAATTAAAAAAATAAATAAATAAAAAATAAAAAAATATATATTTTTTGTGTTTTGTTTCTAAATACAGTAAATATGTTGGAAGGTAAGTGCTGAAAATGTACAAAGACAGAATTAAATAAATAAATAAAAATGCTAAAGGCCACCTGCGGTTGAGTAAATGAACTTCGCCAGGCCACGATTTGTGACAGTACGCCAATCCCTTTTATCCCCATTCGTCGTTATTTGAGCCAAAGTGGACTGCATTGGAGACGACCAAGGAGGAGACCACTGTTGAAAATAAATAAAAAAGACTGGAATTTGGCAAACTGCATGTTGACAAGCCACAAAGCTTCTGGGAGAGCATCCTACGGACAGACAAGACAAAACTGGAACGTTTTGGCAAGGCACATCAACGCTACAGTACCCTCCAAAAGTATTGGAACGGCAAGATAAATTCCTTTGTTTTTGTTGTATACTGAAGACATTTGGGTTTCAGATCAAAAGATGAATATGAGACAAATGTTCAGAATTTCACCTTTTTATTTCTTGGTATTTACAGAGCACCTTTTGTTTGAACCCACCCACTTTTCAAGTGAGCAAAAGTATTTGAACAGAATTGATAAAATTAACTTAAAGTGAATAACAGTTAATATTTGTTGGCGTAACCCTTGCTTTCAATAACTGCATCAAGCCTGCGACCCATTGACTTCACCAGACTTGCAAAACGGACATTATATCTTCCGTTAACAAACATCAAAGGCACGTCCACATAGTCTGCTTGCAGTTCCTCTCAACGCGCATGGGTGAATATTAACCACATAGTCTGCTTGAAGGGAGTGTCCCTCCAAACTTTTGGTCAGGGAAGGAGTCTTTTGAAGACAGGAATCAAGATTTGACGGGAAGCTGCTAATTAGGGTAAGGTTCACTTGACGTACACCAGGCCCTGTCCTAGTCGCTGTCTCCCAACAGGGAAGCGTGGAGGAATGTGGGTTCTGTGGCGCCTCAAAGTTGCGGCGCCCATGTCCGCTACAACTGTTCGAGGAAGACTTCAAGAAAAGTAATATAGAGGCCATACCACAATATAGAAACCACTTGTCAGCAAAAAGAATCAGAAGGCCAGATTGGATTTTGCAAAGAAGTACAGCGATGAGCCACAAACGTTTTGGAACAAAGTTTTCCGGACTGATAAGACCAAGATTAACCTCTACCAAAGTGATGGAAAGGCCACTGTATGGAGAAAGAAAGGACCCAAAACACACAAGCTCATCTGTGAAGCATGGTGGAGGTAATGTCAGGGCTTGGGCTTGCATCGCTGTTTCTGGAACGGGCTCACAAGTCTTTATTGATGATGTAACTCATGATGGTAGCAGAATGAATTGTGAAGTCGACAAAACCATTTTGTCTGGCAGTTGACAGAAAAATGCATTCAAACTATTGGGAGATGCTTCATCATGCAACAAGACAATGACCAAAAACACACTGCCAACACACCAAAGGACTTCATCAGAGGAAAAAGTGCAAGGTCCTCGAGTGGTAAAGTCAATCACCGGCCCTTAACCAAATAGAGCATGCGTTTTACTTCCTGAAGAGGAGATTGACGGGAGAAACCCCCAGAAACAAACAAGAAATGAAAGAGGCTGCAGTTAAGGCATGGAAAAGCATTTCAAAAGAAGAATGCAACAGTCTGGTCAAGTCAATGGGTCGCAGGCTTGATGCAGTTATTCTTTCATTAACAGAGGGCTACAAACTGTTTCGTCCACGTGGCTAAATTATTCTGTCGTTGTACGTTTTCAGCACTTACCTTCCAACATATTTAATGTATTTAGAAACAAAACACGAAAATGACCGGATCACCTTTAAGGTTGCTTGTAGTAATCAGAATCAGAATCATCTTTATTTGCCAAGTATGTCCAAAACACACAAGGAATTTGTCTCTGGTAGTTGGAGCCGCTCTAGTACAACAGACAGTCAATTTACAGAACACTTTGGAGACATAAAGAAATAGACAAAAAACAACAACAAACAACAATTGTGCAAAAAGATGCAGAGTCCTCAGTTCGAATGGCTAATATCGCAATAGTCCGGTGCAATGACCATTGTGCAAAGGGCACTGAGACTTCAAGGAGTGTATGCGGTTTAAAGTGACAAGTACTGCGATAATCTGGGACAATGGTTGTGCAAATGTTACAGATACTCCTCAATCAGTGTGCAAATGGAGCAGATGCTACTCTGGCATGAGTGGCCACTATATGCAAATAGTGCAGCACGGCGCGACAACTACAGTGAGTGCAGGAGTAATACATAATACAGAAATGTGACAACGAACTCAAGTCAAAAAATTGCCAGCTTGTTGTAATGGAATTGTAAGTTAGCTGTTCAAGAAGTTGATTGCAAGAGGGAAGAAGCTGTTGGAATGTCTACTAGTTCTAGTTTGCATTGATCGGTAGCGCCTACCTGAGGGAAGGAGCTGGAAGAGCTGGTGACCAGGGTGGGGAGGGTCCGAGAGGATTTTGCACGCCCTTGTCTTAGTTCTGGCAGCGTGCAAGTCCTCAAGGGTGGGTAGGGGTGTACCGACAATCCTTTCAGCAGTTTTGATTGTCCGTTGCAGTCGGAGTTTGTCCTTTTTTGTAGCAGCACCAAACCAGACTGTGATGGAAGAACACAGGACTGATTCGATGACTGCTGTGTAGAACTGTCTCAGCAGCTCCGGTGGCAGGCCATGCTTTCTCAGAAGCCGCAGGAAGTACATCCTCTGCTGGGCCTTTTTGAGGACGGAGTTGATGTTGGTCGCCCACTTCAGGTCCTGGGAGATTGTAATTCCCAGGAACTTGAAGGTCTCGACGGTTGACACAAGGCAGCTGGACAGCGTGAGGGGCAGCTGTGGCGAAGGATGCCTCCTGAAGTCCACGATCATCTCTACAGTCTTGAGCGTGTTCAGCTCCAGGTTGTGTCGGCCGCACCACAGCTCCAGCCGCTCCGCTTCCTGTCGATATGCAGACTCGTCACCGTCCTTGATGAGGCCGATGACAGTGGTGTCATCTGCAAACTTCAGGAGTTTGACAGTCGGGTTCGCTGAGGTGCAGTCGTTCGTGTAGAGAGAGAAGAGCAGCGGAGAGAGGACACAACCTTGGGGCGCCCCAGTGCTGATGCTGCGTGTGGATGAGGTGGCCTCCCCCAGCCTGACCTGCTGTGTCCTGCCCGTCAGAAAGCTGTAAATCCACTGGCAGATGGCAGGTGAGACGCTGAGCTGGAGAAGCTTGGATGAAAGGAGTTCAGGGATGATGGTGTTGAAGGCTGAGCTGAAGTCCACGAACAGGATCCTCGCGTAGGTCCCTGCACTGTCGAGGTGTTCTAGGATGAAGTGCAGTCCCATGTTGACTGCATCATCCGCAGATCTGTTCGCTTGGTAGGCAAACTGCAGGGGGTCCAGCAGGGGACCTGTGACACTCTTGAGGTGGTCCAGCACAAGACATTCAAAGGACTTCATGACCACAGATGTCAAAGCGACAGGCCTGTAGTCGTTCAGACCCGAGATTGCAGGTTTCTTGGGGACTGGGATGATGGTGGAGCGTTTGAAGCAGGATGGAACTTCGCACATTTCCAGTGATCTGTTGAAGATCTGAGTGAAGACTGGCGCGAGCTGGTCCGCGCAGACTTTGAGGCAGGATGGAGACACGTGGTCCGGGCCTGCCGCTTTGTTAATCTTTTGTTGTTTGAAGATGCGTCTCACATCCTGTTCATGGATGGTTAACGCAGAGGTCAGAGGTGTGATTGTGGTCGCGGGTGCGGCCGGGTGGGTGTGTGGTGTGAAAGTGTCCTTTTCAAATGTGCAGTAGAAGGTATTCAAGTCGTTGGCTAGTGTGCTATTGTTCTCAGCTTGGGGGGATCGTCGCTTGTAATTAGTCAGCGACTGGAATGCATGCCAGACTGATTTAGAGTCGTTTGCGCTCAACTGTTTTTCCAACTTTGCTGTATAGATCCTCTTTGCAATGTTAATTTCTTTGGTCAGCTGGTTTCTAGCTCGATTATACAGGGCCCTGTCCCCGCTCTGATATGCGTCCTCCTCTAAGGAGAGCGGGGACATATCAGAGCGGGGACAGGGCCCTGTATAATCGAGCTAGAAACCAGCTGACCAAAGAAATTAACATTGCAAAGAGGATCTATACAGCAAAGTTGGAAAAACAGTTTAGCGCAAACGACTCTAAATCAGTCTGGCATGCATTCCATTGCTGAACTCCAGCCTGCTTCCTGTTTAAACTTTGTGTAAGCAGCAGGGGATGTTTGGTAAAGATAAGCTGCGTCCTAAATAGTTCATTCAGCAAAGACATTCTTTTAACTAATCGAGAAATAGATAGTTTCTGACTTGAAACTGATCCGATGACGTGTCAGTCAATGGAACATGTCCCTGTGACATATTTCTCCTGCTTGACAACTTTCACAGCCCAAATGAGGACACCAGATGAGGCAAAGAAGGTCACACGTTGCTGGGATCATTAGCGCACGGCTTCAGTCTGTCACAATGTGAGAGTGTGTCAATTCCACCATTTCCATCAGTTACCCTCCACGGCACATGTCATCAAAAGATGTTGGCAACCCACATTCATGCAGTCATTATTAGCATTTTTAAAACTTAATAAATAGAAAAAGCCTTTATTAGTCCAGGATAAATAGTATTTTTTTAGCAGTTAAATAGAGAGTAGCAGCACACAAGGATAACCTCAAAGAATACAAAATCCCAACAATATCTTTGTGCATATTTACTGTATAATATACAGTATTCAAATGGATATGAATCAATAAATATGTAAACGAGAAGGTGAACAACAGCGAGAATAGTCAGCAGCATTGTACGAAGCGAAAACCTAGTTGCGAGATGAGACATTGAGACTGAGCAAGATGAGCAGCAGTGCATGTGGCAAACTACATAAATAAATGGTTACCATTTTATACAGAAGTGAATGTGAACAGTAGGGAGAATATTTAGCAGCATTCTACGTAGAAAAAAAAACAATCTATTCACTACTTATAACGGCAGGCAATTAGCCTAAGAAAACAACATGAAAGGCGCAGTGTACTTTGTTGCAAACGCAGTGTCAGCATCATTGAGTGGGGGGGCATCTGTGAATCATGCGTCGCTAAATGACTTGCTGTGCCACCACCCCCAAATGAGTTGTGCCCTGCCGCCGGTCCCTGAAGTGTAGCCTTTTCATGCTAATCTTTATATATAATTGTATCAGTCTAAATTGATTTATTTCAGCCACCAACAGTGAGTTGAAGATAAAAGAAGCAAAACAAAATGAAAATGAGAAAAACATCACTTCCTGTCAAAGTACTATCACCTGTGTGAGCTGACTACTTTCAAACTTAGCCCAGCATTTGGCGCCGCCACAGCAGTAGCCAATGCGAGAATTCGTTCAGCACTTTGAGAAACGCGTTTTCCGACCACAGGCACACGATACTCCATAAAATAAAAGGCCACAACATGTTGGTTCAGCTGACGTGACGTGACACAAGTGACTGGAAGGACAGTAGGACACTGTCGCCAGCCCATTACATATACAAAAACTCCCAGTATGCCCACTCAACTCTTCTAAAACTAAGCCATGTGCTTCATTTACCCATCAATGCGCACCGTCTAATATTTGTTTTTTAACGCTCAATGTTGAATGTGTGTGAACACAGCTGTGCGCATGTGTGGCCGCCGTGGCATATACTGTACGTTTTAACGTTGTTTGTGATCGTGTGCGCGCATGTATTTTTTGAGTGTTAAAAATGGGTAAAAAAGGCATTGGATTGAATGCTGTTCGTTTCTTATATTTGTGGGTTTGTTTTTTTTGCTTAGGGTGAGTACTGGAGAAGAGGGTTCCAGGAAGTAGCCTCTCCCAATATTTATAACAGCAAGCTGTGGGAGACGTCAGGCCACTGGCAACACTACAGTGAAAACATGTTCTCCTTCCCTGTGGAGGAGGACACCTTTGCACTCAAACCCATGAACTGCCCTGGACACTGGTGAGCCAGATGAGTTTAAACTCACTTCTTGGGTTCTTCTCCTTTTGACTATTGCTCTGCTGTGTTGTGTGTGTTCAGTTTGATGTTTGGCCATAGACCTCGTTCGTGGAGGGAGCTCCCCCTCAGGCTGGCTGACTTTGGGGTCCTTCACCGTAACGAGCTGTCCGGGACGCTCACCGGGTTGACCAGAGTGCGACGTTTCCAGCAGGACGATGCTCACATTTTTTGCACCATGCATCAGGTATTGCACTTTTAAGCCATGTTTTTAAATCAGAGATACCACTTGAATATGACCCTGACACATTATTAGGACCCCAAGTACCTTCTAACGAATGAATCGACTCTCCAATTATCCAAGTGGAATGTATTTGTTTGATGAGTACCCAACACAACCTCCCAAAAACCATTGGGTAGGAAAGCTTTACTAACACTAGATTGACTGATAGATGTCAAATTGGGTGCACGTGTATCATAACAAAAATCACAAAAAAGTCGCAAGGATCCATACACAAAAAAAAAGTCACAAGGATCCATACACAAAATTTAACAGTAAGTCGTCAACTTTGGCTTGAAGCAGCCTTTTTGGGGCGAATTTCATGACTCATATTTTGAACTCCTACTGGGGCAGTGTGGTACATGAAAACATTATTGCCCAAGTAGAGTTCAATTGTATTTAACTTTCAAAATTAATTTAAAATTCATGTTTTTAAACATCTACAATATGTATTCAATATTTTATATGCAGTACATTTGTAACTGAATAATTTTCTTTCACGAAAGTTTTTTTATTTCCCTATATTTAAGTGCAATCTTCAAACTGCATAATGTGTTTTTGACATACTTAGCAAATAAAGAGGAATCTGATTCCAATGATATTAAATATACATTTTAGGAATAAAGCCTTTACTGTGAAAACATAGCCCTACTGTGCCACTGTAATGCTTAATTTTCATCATGGTGGTGGGATTTGAAGAGCTAAGTACTTTTTTAGTTGGCCCTTATAAAAATTTTAAGAACCGTTGTACTGGGGATTTGGGTGACTTCCAGGGCTCCTACTTTGACAAACCCCTAGTAGGGAATTTGCTGAAGTGAGCCCCAATTGCAAGCATGCATCTTTGACAGATGGGCAACGCTACATTTATAAGCTTTTTTTTTTTTTTTTTTTTTTTGCCTACGGCATCTAATCAAATTTGATAATTACATCGAGGATTCTCAGAATGTTTGAAACACTACAAGCAACAGTAGTTTCACTGCTCGACAAACAGAATTAGGTGGACATGTCTACCATAACAGGACACAAAAAACGCTTAAGGATCCATGCCCAACGTTGGAACAGAAAGTTTGTCATTTTGGTTTAAAGCAGCCATTTTTAACGAATTCCATGCCTCCTATTTGGGAATTTGTCCAAACGAGCCCCGACTGGAAGCAGGTATCCATCTAGACAAGTGGGTGACGCTAAATTGCGTTGCTTTTTTTTGCCAAGGCCATTTACGTTGGTGGAGCGTGGCATCAAGAATGGAAAAGGGGATGCAAGACTATCCCAGCTGACTTTTGGGTGAGAGGCGGTGTACACCCTGAACTGGTCGCCAGCCAATAGCAGGGCACATATAGACAAACAACCATTCACACTCACACCTACAGACAATTTAGTCTATAATTTACCTACCATGAATGTTTTTGGGAGGAAAATCATAGTACCCAGCGAAAATCCACACAGGCACGGGGAGAACATACATACCTACTAACTCCACACAGGAAGGCCTGAGTCCAGATTTGAATTCGTGACCTCAGAACTGTCAGGCAGCTGCACTAACCAGTTGTCCACTGTCCTGCCTCACCTTTATTTATCATCATCATCATTATTATTATTAGGAGGTGGTTATTTTCCTACTATTTAATCAGTTGTCACAAAATGATATGCCGTGGCATCACTCATACTCAATTGGATTAATATCCAATTTTTTCCCCCTCAGATCGAGTCTGAGATGAAGGGCTGCTTGGACTTTCTGCGCTGTGTCTACAGCGTGTTTGGCTTCTCCTTCGAGCTTTACCTCTCCACCCGCCCGGTGAAGTACCTGGGTGACATTGCTGTGTGGAACCAAGCTGAGAAGGTATCCATAGCTGCTCGGGGTGTAACTGTTCATCCATCCATCCATCCATTTTCTTCACCACTTATCCTCACTAGGGTCGCGGGCTGCTGGAGCCTATCCCAGCTATCACCCTGACCCGGTCGCCAGCCAATCGCAGGGCACATAGCAACAAACAACCATTTGCACTCACATTCACACCAACGGGCAATTTAGAGTCTTCAATCAACCTACCATGCATGTTTTTGGGATGTGGGAGGAAACCGAAGTGCCCGGAGAAAACCCACCCAGGCACAGGGAGAACATGCAAACTCCACACAGGCGGGGCCGGAATTTGAACCCCAGACTCCAGAACTGAGGCAGATGTGCTAACCAGTCATCCACTGTGCCTCTTTTCTACATTGTTTACTAAAAAGAGGACAAATAATTGACTTGGTAGTTTCCCCAAAAGCCAAACTATGGCAGTTGCAAAAAAAATAAATAAATAAATTATAATAAATTTTTTTATACAGGAAGTCCTCGAGTTACGACGTACTCGACCTACGACGTTTCGACTTTACGACGCCCGTGCTTCGTCCGCCATTTTGTCCCGAGCACCATAGTGGCCAGTAGAACCTGCACATGCTTCCTCAGAGCGCGCGACAAGTTATGCGGGGTGCGGAGGAAGGGCGTGAGCGCCCGGGCCCTGCGCGACAGCGCCCCCTGGATGGGGCCGCGCGGTGATCGACCCAAGTGCGCGGGTCCGGGCAGCAATAGCCTCCCCTCCTTCTACTCCATCCACCACTCAGCAGTAATGGTAAGTACAGCATCTTATTTTTTATTTTAATCTATTTTAGTTTCTTTATACGAAGTATTTCGACGTAAATTTCGACTTTAACGGTGAAATCCCACTTACGCGGAAATCCGGGTTATGCTGCCAGCGTAGGAACGGAAATCGTTCGTAAATCGAAGACTTCCTGTATACCAAATGTTAACCGTGACCTTACAACCATGTCTGCAATGTCTGCATCCTCCATCCATCCATTTTCCGAGCCGCTTCTCCTCACTAGGGTCGCGGGCGTGCTGGAGCCTATCCCAGCTATCATCGGGCAGGAGGCAGGGTACACCCTGAACTGGTTGCCAGCCAATCGCAGGGCACATACAAACAAACAAACAACCATTCGCACTCACATTCACACCTACGGGCAATTTAGAGTTTTCAATTAATGTGCATGTTTTTTGGGATGTGGGAGGAAACCGGAGTGCCCGGAGAAAACCCATGCAGGCACGGGGAGAACATGCCAACTCCGCACAGGCGGGGCCGGGGATTGAACCCCGGTCCTCAGAACTGTGGGGCTGACGCTCTAACCAGTCGGCCGCCTGTCTGCATCCTGTTTTCTAAAAAGACAAAAAAACTATTGATGTTACACTTTCCTAAAAAGAATATATTTTTATTCCAAATGTACACCAAACCAAAACCTTTAGACCAGTTTTTATTTATTACTTTAGTATTTTTTGGGGGGGGGGGTTCCTGTTACACTCCTAATAGATGCTTTTCCACCGAAACGTCCCGTAAATTTAGTTAGGGGTACTTGCAGTTCCTGCAACTAAATAAAAGGGTCAAATCAGAAATGTTCAGCTCTGCAGACCACACCACAAAGGTCCATGGACCTTTCATAAGTACTACCTCCCGAGCAATGTTTATCACCTCTGAACTACAATCAGGCGATCCGTCCTAATTGTGTTGTGTAGTTCACTACACAGAGTTGATTTTCACCGTGGTCAAATGTGCAATAAACCAGTAACTCCTAATCGGTGGTGTGCGAAGGAATGGGTGGCCTGCAGTGTGATCTGTTGTATCAGACCTCGGACACATAATCAGTGCTTCAATGTCATCATAATCATTGTACTGGTTCCATTCATTGCTGTAGCATTTAGTGGAGTGCCATCACTTTTACACTGTTGGTGCTTCACAGCTGGCCTGATTTACTAAAGATTTGCACGTGCAAAAACGGGCGCAAACTTGATTGCCCATGAAAACAAATGTGGAAGCTGAATCTACTAAGTGTCTCACAAGGATTGCGTCTGCACAGGGACGTAGCTAGTCATCTGGCGTCCCAAAGCAAACCTCGTCATGGGGGCCTCCATGCCCACATATAAATAAATGCATTTCCTCACATGTACTTTAGTTCAATTTTCAAAATTACATACTCACTTTTTAGGGCACTTTGTCCTGTTTTTAAATCTTTCAATTATCTGACAGCCTACTGTAAGTTAGTTGTTACATAACTATTTATAATGTTCCCCCTGTCAGGTGAATAATAATTATCACCAATATTTATTCATTCATTTTCCAAACCGCTTCTCCTCACTGGGGTCGTGGGCGTGCTGGAGCCTATCCCAGCTGACTCTGGGCGAGAGGCGGGGTACACCCTGAACTGGTCACCAGCCAATCGCAGGGCACATATAAACAAACAACCATTCACACCTACGGGCAATTTAAAGTCTTCAGTTAACCTATCATGCACGTTTTGGGGGTGTGGGAGGTAACCAGAGTACCTGGAGAAAACCCATGCAGGCACGGGGAGACCATGCAAACGCCACACAGATTCGGATTTGAACCCGGGTCATCAAAACTGTGAGGCAGATGTGCTAACCACCGTGCCGCCTATTAATGTCTATCATTAACTAAAAAGTGTGAATTTGAGAAAATCTAATTCCTGAGTTAGTTAAAGCCCTTAAAATCCATCTTGAGGGTTATCTAACAAGTGACACATCTCAATATATTTATTGTAATTAATAAGAACAATAATATATATATATATATATAATCAATATAGTTTACCATTTGTAGCACTTTAACACTATGACATATTCATGATGGCATGTGTCACTTGTCACTCTCCACTTCATACACTTTTGCTGACACTGACAGCAGTTTTTACTTGTACTGGCAAGAGTGTCTGGTGTCAGTTACGTATATTCTTTTATGTAGTTGCTGTGTTCCCCAAAAAGTATCTCGTAGCTCTAAGTCGGTAATGTTTTCTCTCTTCCACGAACACTTCCATTTCAATCACTTCAAACTTCATTTTGTACTTGTAGTGCTCTCCCAAATGTTCCATGCTGACTAAAACAATCAGAGCTACTTAAAGGACAAAACCCTCTTTTGAATACGGCTGTCCACATCGCTTTTACACCTGTTGCTAACAGCACGCACAATCTGTTAGAGTGAGTGAACACGCAATTTAGCGCACGTTGTTTGGGATCTTGGTAAAAGATTGCAATCTTAGTAAATCACGCTCACCAACTGTCTGTGAAAATTAACACACAATTTAGTGACCACTATTTGGAATCTTAATGAATTAGACCCTAAGTTTCCCCCCCAAAAAAGCATTGTGCGTGATTGCTGCTTCACAGTGAGTTCCCCTTTGAAGCCTTTAAGTATGTAACACTGACCCATGCTTGCCAGCAATTGGAGAACAGCCTCAATGAGTTTGGGGAGCCCTGGAAACTCAACCCAGGAGATGGCGCTTTCTATGGGCCAAAGGTCAGCTCACTCACAAGACATACAGTATATAAAGTCTGCAATGTATACCCTAACACTTTTTGCGCTATTATAGATTGACATTAAGATCAAAGACGCCATTGGTCGTTACCACCAGTGTGCAACCATTCAACTGGACTTCCAGCTTCCCATCCGCTTCGACCTGACCTTTGTGGGGTAAGATGCCTGAATCGAAACACTGACGCAGCACACAGGCTTTGAGTTACTGACTGTGCACTGAGGACTACCTTTTTATCCACTCACATAAGAAAACAAGGCTCACACACGTATAGCATAAATTACAGGTTTATCACAATTTGTGTAATTTGTGACTCAACTCAATAAATGCAGCTAATGAGGGACTGATTGACTAAATACCTTGGATTCTGACAGTGGCTCAATAATGGACCTAATTACTGGCTCACTGAATGAATGAATGACTGACTTAGTTACTAGCTAACTCAAGGACCCAATGGATGTCTGAATTACTAGATATTGTAGATAAATGAGTCTGATTAAACTGCCTGGGAGATTTTGTGACTCGGTGATTGACTCAGTTTCTAAGTATTTGACTCGCTGACTGACTCAAGGACTGACTAACTCAATGACCCAACGAATTCTTTATTGATGCCCCGAGGGGAAATTCAAGAATGCTTAATGACTGAATAAATTATTTACTCTGTGATTGACTCAATTTTACAATTGTTGAAAGAATGACTGACTGGCTCACTCCCACACTAACTCAACCATGGCTTTAATTTCCTTTAATTGCCAGATTGAGTACAATGTTGATTCCAAGAAGAGTACTTCACGTGCATACAGTTGCGTCAAACCTGTAATCTTTCTCACAGCAAGGATGGCGATGACAAAGCTCGTCCGGTTATCATCCATCGTGCCATTTTAGGCTCTGTGGAAAGGATGATCGCCATTCTGACAGAAAATTATGCTGGGAAATGGTGAGTTGCTTCCCGGTAACTGTAAATAATAGATAAATAAATGAAAACATAAATAATAATACTCCCACCTCATGAAAATTTCAACCATGATGTTAAGTTTTTATGATATTTGTCCCTACTACCAGGCCTTTGTGGATCTCGCCAAGGCAGGTGATGGTGGTGCCAGTCAACCCTTCCTGTGAGGATTATGCCAAGAAGGTGAATACCCCTTCAGTTTTAACCACAACAAAGGCCATCTCGATGATGTCACCAAAACATGTATGGACACCCTTTCTTCACTTTTAGGTCTGTAAGGAGTTCACAAGTGCAGGCATGATGGCTGATGCCGACCTGGATTCTGGGTGCCTTTTGAATAAAAAAATCCGCAATGCTCAGCTGGCCCAATACAACTTCATTCTCGGTAATGTTTTTTTTTTTTTTTTTTTAACTTTTATAGTGCTATGAAAAAGTATTGGCCCCCTTCTTAAATTCTTATATTTTTGCTCAGTTTCTCCACTTTCATGTTTAAGATCATCAAACAAACGTAAATATCTGACAAATATAACCCAAGTGAACTTAAAAGGTTGCTTTTAAATGGTGATTTCATTTATTAAGGGGGGGGGGGGGACTATTCAAAGGTACCTGGCCCTGTGTGGAAAAAGTTAGTACCCCTCTTTTTAAATCATGAATTCATTGTGGCTAATCACAATTTTTGGTTAATTTTCACTGATTACGCCCAAGCCTGATTACCTCTAGGCCTGTACAATCAAGAAATGACTTAAACAGAATCTGTCCCAACAAAAAAAAAAAGTTAAGTTTAAGAGATCATTTTTAGTGGATTTATTACATGTACCCCAAATGAAACTGTCATCCATAATATAATATTGAATAACTTGTTTATTATTGTCTAAATATTGTAATATTTAAATTTTCTTTATTAATTTCTATTTCATAATTTTTTATCAATTAGATTTTTTTTTTTTCAAATATACATGTTTTATGTTTAATTTATAGGGAAATATAACAATTATAAAGAATATTCACTATATACAATAATATAATCAGACTGTTGGAGGAAATGTATATATGTTTAATTTATAGGGAAATATAACAATTATAAAGAATATTCACTATATACAATAATATAATCAGACTGTTGGAGGAAATAATGTATATAGATCATTATATCTATCACATGCTGAATATTGCAAGTTTAGATTCATCTAATTTCTGCCTTTTTTTTGTTTGCATTTATGGATAAGGTTCAACGTAAGCAAAAACAGCCTTTGTATGATAAATATAAGCATTAAACCCATCCATCCATTCTCAATATTGCTTATCGTGTTCAGGGTCGCAGAGCGCTGGAGCCTATCCCAGCTGACTTTGGGGAAAAGGTGGATTACACCCTCAACTCGTCGCCAGTTAGTCGCAGGGCACATATAAACAGGGACAACCATTCACGATCACATTCACACCGTCAAGGAGTGGAAATTTCCCCCACGCTGCCCGGCCCAAAGTCATGGGAATACACCACTACACCACCAATGACTTAGCATTAAACCGTTATGGATGAATTTAAAGATCGCATGCCATCAAAATCCTAAATTTTCCGGTTTTATCCACAACACAGATCAAAATGAGTCTGTGAACTGGTTTAAGTGTCACATCTATGCGGTTTGTCAACTGAATGGAATAGCCTTTGCATACCAAACCACTTGCAAAACGGGATTTCAAATCACCAATGTTGATGATTTAATATTAATATTGAAGGACCTGCCTACTTTGCGGTTGCTACATGCCCCCTCATCTCTGGAAAAATGGTTGAACAACAACGCGGCTGCGTCTTGTGCCATGCTTAAACTTTGTATCACCAGCAAAACTCCAAGGAGCTGAGGAATAAATTGCTTAAATTTATTTTTGGAGATATCGCTAAGCATTTTAGAACCAGAATTGTGCTGTGTTCGGACCCATTTCATGGAGGGTGACTTCGCAAACATAAGCTTTCACACACTGCTGGGAGTGCATTTCAGGGTTTGAGCAAATGACCAGGTGACCACCGCCAAGCCATGCAAATACAGTATATAATAGCATATATGTGTTGTGTTTTACAACCATAATTAACTATATTTATAAGTTGTCATGTAACTGTAGATTAAATAGCAAAGCTCGTGGTCATTGTCAGCAAAAAGTGCATGAGCAATGAACAGTGTGCGCCGGTTATGTTGAAATGATTGAATGGGAGAGCAGGACCAGCTTCTCAATATGTCTTGTCCCCTCTTTTGTGGGGTTGTGGGTTGGTCATTTCTGCTCACTGCTATTAGTTGGCAAACAGTCCACTGCTTCATCCTGATAGTAAGACCCCATATTGAAGGCTCCGTAGCTATGAACGTTTGGCTACCGAGATGTCGTTAATGGGCAATCAGAGCGATGCTGTTTTCCATATTTAAATTGGGAAGATGAGTGATGCAATCAGGGCAAAGCTTATTTACATGTCAAATATTATTGAGAAATCCAGCCATTTCAAATACTAGGAAAAAGGGTATTCTGGTCATTTTCAACATCCGTCTGTCTGTCTGTTTGTCTGTCTGTCTATCTAAAAAGTAAAATTGTGATGGCATGGCTTTTAAGCAAATAGATCACGCCACTTGTGTATGTGGCTCATTTTCACTTAATTGTTGACTCAATTAGACCAACCAGTTGGACTTTTCTCCCCCAAGAGTTCTTTACTGGCTTACTTCCCATATGTGATAAATTCTCTAGCACCAGTCAGGGGCCATGTGTTAGGGTAGCTGTGTCACTTGGCATGAACCAGTGTTGGTGGTTTTGTGCCTTGGCAGTGGTTGGCGAGAAGGAAAAGACGACCAGCAGTGTCAACGTGCGCACCAGAGACAACAAAATCCACGGTGAACTATCGGTGGCCGAGGCGCTGGCCCGCCTGAGCCTCCTCAAGCAGGCCCGCTGTCGAAATGCAGAAGAGGAGTTCTGATGGAATGGTTGACAAGCCAACTGGGAACTGTTTTCCTCAGTTTTCTCCAGATGACAATACAATGATAGATGTGTCACGTGAAGGTGGTTTTGGGAACGTGCTATTAAAGGTTCAAAATGAGATTGATCAGAAGGGGTTGGTGGTTTTAAGGAATGTATGTGTCGCCTGCCATTATGAAGACAGAAAATGTAAATGGCCTGTCTCTTCTTGGAAGGGAAATAAATCACGTTAAAGTGCAGCTTGTTTTGTTTTTGTATGTAAAATAAGCAAATAAATCAGGGTTGGAAATGGGCCACCTTTTGCCCAGCATTTACATTATCAAGATTCCTGTAATCCTATTTACATTACATTGCCTTCATTTACCCCTGCTGGACCCCCTGCAGTTTGCCTATTGAGCAAACAGGTCTGTGGATGATACAGTCAACATGGGACTGTACTTCATCTTGGAACACCTAGACAGGGCAGGGACCTACATGAGGGTCCTGTTCGAGGACTTCAGCTCTGTGTTGAACACCATCCCCAAACTCCTCTCCTCCAAGCTTCTCCAGCTCAATGTCTTGCCTGCCATCTGATAGTGGATCTACAGCTTCCTGATGGGCAGGACACAGCTGGTGAGGCTGGGGGACACCACCTCATCCACACGCACCATCAGGACCGGGGCGCCCCAAGGATGTGTCCTATCTCCGCTGCTCTTCTCCCTCTACATGAGCGAATGCACCTCAACGCACCCGGCTGTCAAACTCCTGAAGTTTAAAGACGACACCACAGTCATTGGCCTCATCAAAGACTGTGACGAGTCTGCATATCGACAGGAAGTGGATTGGCTGGAGCTTTGTTGCCACCAACACAACCTGGAGCTGAACACACTCAAGATGGTAGAGATGATCGTTGACTTCAGGAAACATCCTTCCACATCACCTGCCCTTCACGCTGTCCAACTGCCCTGTGTCAACCGTCAAGACCGTCATTGAATCGGTTCTGTGTTCACCCATCACAGTCTAGTTTGGTGCTGCCACAAATAAGGACAAAATCAGACTGCAACGGACAGTCAAGGCTGCCAAAAAAACTATCGGTACTGACCTACCCACTCTTGACGTCTTGCACGCTGCCAGGACTAAAACAAGGGCAGGCAAAATCTAAATCCTCTTGGACCCTCCAGATCCTGGTCACCACCTATTCCAGTGCCTTCCCTCAGGTAGGCACTTATCATAAAATGCAAACTAAAACCAGCAGACATACCAACACCTTTGTCCCCATTAACTTGACTTCAACAGTTGACTTAAAATTTCCTTGTAACAGCTTCCGTTTTGTGCATCTCTGTCGGGACACTTTTTCATTATTCGTACACAGACTGTCTTACCATGCTGCACTATTTGCACACTGTTGTTCATTAGTGCTGACCACTTATGTGTTTGAGAACTATAGTACATGCACCATTTGCACAATTTGTCAGTGTACCAGATCATTGCACTCCTATTCATTTTTAAATTGCTCTAAATTGCTTGAGGACTGCATCATTTGCACAAAATCCATTATATCCAAATCACACTGGTACACTTTCATTGCTCAATGACCCCCCCCCCGCACCCCATACTGATTTTTTTTATTTTTATTTTTTTTATTTATTTTTTTTTTATGTCCTAAATGTATATTTTGTCATAGTGGCTATTTGTTGTCATACTAGAGTGGCTCCAACTACTGGATACAAATACCTTTTTGTGTGTGTGTGTGTGTGTGTGTGTATACGAATATACACACACACACACACACAGTGGGTACGGAAAGTATTCAGACCTCCTATAACTTTTCACTCTTTGTTATATTGCAGCCATTTGCTAAAATCATTTAAGTTCATTTTCTTTCCCATTAATGTACACACAGCACCCTTTATTAACGGAAAAAAACGGAATTGTTGAAATCTTTGCTGATTTATTAAAAAAGAAAAACTGAAATATCACAGCCATAAGTATTCAGACCCTTTGCTCGGTATTTCGTAGAATCACCCTTTTGAGCTGATACAGCAATGAGTCTTTTTGGGAAGGATGAAACAAGTTTTTCACACCTGGATTTGGGGATCTTCTGCCATTCCTCCTTGCAGATCCTCTCCAGTTCTGTCAGGTTGGATGGTGAATGTTGGTGGACAGCCATTTTCAGGTCTCTCCAGAGATGCTCAATTGGGTTTAAGTCAGGACTCTGGCTGGGCCATTCAAGAACAGTCACGGAGTTGTTCTGAAGCCACTCTTTCATTATTTTAGCTGTGTGCTTAGGGTTATTGTTTTGTTGGAAGGTGAACCTTCGGCCCAGTCTGAGGTCCTGAGCACTCTGCAGAAAGTCTTCCTCCAGGATATCCCTGTACTTGGCCGCATTCATCTTTCCTTCGATTTCAACCAGGGGCGGTGACACACACACACACACACACACACACACATTTGGGGTTAATCAGAGGGATTTTAAATTGTGGCAGGTGTGTGCTGACTCCCATTTAACATGAATTTGAATGTTTATTTCTGAACACAGTCACATCACCAGTTATAAGTGGCATGCAAACTTGTGTAACCACATTATCTCAGTTGTGGACGACTGGTTAGAGCGTCAGCCTCACAATTCTGAGGACCCGGGTTCAATCCCCGGCCCCGTGCCTGTGGGGGTTTCTCCGGGCGCTCTGGTTTCCTCCCACATCCCATAAACATGCATTAATTGGAGAGACTAAATTGCCCGTAGGTGTGACTGTGAGTGCGCATGGTTGTTTGTATGTGCCCTGCGATTGGCTGGCAACCAGTTCAGGGTGTACCTCGCCTCCTGCCCGATGACAGCTGGGATAGGCTTAAGCACGCCCGCGACCCTAGTGAGGAGAAGCGGCTCAGAAAATGGATGGATGGATGGATGGATGAATTGTACTGGCCACAGGGCACATTAAGGATGGAAAGTTTTTCAATGATTTGTCTTGTTCTTAAGTTCTATCACACATATACCATTTAAACAGGGGTGTGTAGACTAAATACCCACTGTAGATAAAATAGATTTATTATCACTATGAGAAGAGAACCATGTGGTGAAAGCTGAGAGTGTTGTGCAGCTTTTCGGGAAGAGGTGAGACAGGCTCTCGTTGGACGGGAGGAGCTTCCAGAAGACTGGACCACTGCAGCCAAGGTGATCAGAGAGGCAGGCATGAGAGTACTTGGTGTATCTTCTGGCAGGAAAGGAGAGAAGGAGACTTGGTGGTGGAACCACACAGTACAGGAAATCATACAAGGAAAAAGGTTAGCTAAGAAGAAGTGGGACACAGGAGAGGCGAAAGGAATGAATTGAGATGCGACACGGCAAAGGTAGAGGTGGCAAAGGCCAAATGAGGCATATGATGACATGTATGGCAGGTTGGGCACTAAAGAAGGAGAAAAGGATCTTTACAGGCTGGCCAGACAGAGGGATAGAGATGGGAAGGATGTGCAGCAGGTTAGGGTGATTAAGGATAGAGATGGAAATATGTTGACTGGTGCCAGCAGTGTGCTAGGTAGATGGAAAGAATACTTCGAGGAGTTGATGAATGAGGAAAATGAGAGAGAAGGGAGAGTAGAAGACGCAAGTGTGGACCAGGAAGTGGCAATGATTAGTAAGGGGGAAGTTAGAAAGGCATTAAAGAGGATGAAAAATGGAAAGGCAGTTGGTCCTGATGACATTCCTGTGGAGGTATGGAAGCATCTAGGAGAGGTGGCTGTGGAGTTTTTGACCAGCTTGTTCAATAGAATTCTAGTGCGTGAGAAGATGCCTGAGGAATGGAGAAAAAGTGTACTGGTGCCCATTTTTAAGAACAAAGGTGATGTGCAGAGCTGTACTATAGAGGAATAATGTTGATGAGCCACACAATGAAGTTATGGGAAAGAGTAGTGGAGGCTAGACTCAGGACACAAGTGAGTATTTGCGAGCAACAGTATGGTTTCATGCCAAGAAAGAGTACCACAGATGCATTATTTGCCTTGAGGATGTTGATGGAAAAGTACAGAGAAGGTCAGAAGGAGCTACATTGTGTAGATCTAGAGAAAACCTCTGACAGAGTACCCAGAGAGGAACTATGGTACTGCATGCGGAAGTCTGGAGTGGCAGAGAAGTATGTTAGAATAATACAGGACATGTACGAGGGCAGCAGAACAGCGGTGAGGTGTGCTGTAGGTGTGACAGACAAATTTAAGGTGGAGGTGGGACTGCCTCAGGGATCAGCCCTGAGCCCCTTCCTTTTTGCAGTGGTGATGGATAGGCTGGCAGATGAGGTTAGACTGGAATCCCCGTGGACCATGATGTTTGCAGATGACATTGTGATCTGCAGTGAAAGCAGGGAGCAGCTGGAGGAACAGTTCGAAAGATGGAGGCATGCACTGGAAAGAAGAGGAATGAAGATTAGCCGAAGTAAGACAGAATATATGTGCATGAATGAGAGGGGTGGTGGGGGAAGAGTGAGGCTACAGGGAGAAGAGATAGCAAGGGTGGAGGACTTTAAATACTTGGGGTCAACCGTCCAGAGCAATGGTGAGTGTGGTCAGGAAGTGAAGAAACGGGTCCAAGCAGGTTGGAACGGGTGGAGGAAGGTGTCAGGTGTGGTAGGATGAAGGGCAAAGTTTATAAAACAGTGGTGAGGCCAGCCATGATGTACGGATTAGAGACAACAGGAAGCAGAGCTGGAGGTGGAGGTGGCGGAAATGAAGATGTTGAGGTTCGCTCTCTGAGTGACCAGGTTGGATAAAATTAGAAATGAGCTCATCAGAGGGACAGCCAAGGTTCGATGTTTTGGAGACAAAGTTAGAGAGAACAGATTTCGATGGTTTGGACACGTCCAGAGGAGAAATATTGAGTATATTGGTAGAAGGATGATGAAGATGGAGCTGCCAGGCAAGAGAGCTTGAGGAAGACCAAAGAGAAGGTTGATGGATGTCGTGAAGGAAGACATGAGGGCAGTTGGTGTTCGAGAGGAGGATGCAGGAGATAGGCTTACATGGAAAAGGATGACGCGCTGTGGCGACCCATAACAGGACAAGCCGAAAGGAAAAGAAGAAGATTATCACTAATTCAGTTTCAGTCTTCCTTCCAGTCGCTCACATATACATAAAATGACATACCACACAATTTAAAAAATGTAAAACAAAACGTAAGAAAAAATATATGAAAGAAGTAGTGACTGAGACAACTATTTCAGATGTGTAAATGTGAATAAATAGGGATGTTAAAAAAACTTATTAAGTACATATGTTTTTAAACTGTATCCATTTTATGCAGCAAAATCCTCCAGTGAGGCTCTCATTCGATTCTGCTGGTGTACCGTAAGAAGCCGTAAGGGGCGATAACGAGCTTTTTTCGCCATTAATCGACAAGCAGGAAACCAACGAGGAGGAAAGAGGACGTAACGAGGAAGACAAGAAGCAAGCGACAAATGGCTTGTCAACAGTGGCGACCTGACCGCGGACGATGCCTCAGAAGCTACGGAATCGTTCTCCTTTTGTCTACGAACATTTTCCTGCAGTGTGTCAACGGTAGGTTCCTTTCGTGGTTACTGTGAATGTTCAAGATGTACCTGTCAACAGTGTCGCGCATACACAACAGTTACGCCTTTTGGGAGCGGGTCAGGCTAACACTCAAACTGGCTAGTTCGGGTCGCCAGAGGTGCTACTTGTCCATAAAATGTATTTCACATATTGAGTTGTTGTGTTCTGATGTTTCAATTTAAACAGACATTAGCCTGTCGTGTACATACAAAATGTGTTAATACCGAGACGAGTGCACTTGTTGTTTGCCTGTAAAGGGTACCTGAGTTCCTCGCACGTTGGCCAGGAGCCTCCGTACACCAGAGATGCCAAGCCAGGCTCGGTCATCACCAGCCCGGAGGTGCCTGCTGCAGCCTCAGGTAAACTCTTCATTCATTCACGTTCTTCCGTTTTACTTGAAGATTGCGTTTCCATTCCCACAACGGACTTCTCCGTTTTCAAGGCATTAGTGGTTCAGTGGTATAATTCTCGCCGGCCACTCTGGACGGTTTTACGGTTCAACTGGCTTCCGATTCCAGCTGTGGCCGTTGGGGCAACGCTGGTCAAGTAATCTTGTTCTTCCTGTCTGTAGATTCTTCACACCGCTCCATTGAAATTGTTCAACTGTATATGAGTTCAACTTTTCAATAAAATGTAAAAGATAACGTTTCATTTGCAGCTCATGGGTATGATAACATTTTCAAAATACCGTCCATCCATTTTCCATACCTTCACATAAAAAAAATATATCGGCTAGAGGAGTGTTACACAAATGAGCCTTAGTTTGTAAGAATCTGATAAGGATTAAGGATTTTGTCACTTTTTATGTTGAAAATTTGCCAAAATGTTCTGCCCAGAAATCTGTGTAAATCATTAGGAACCTGAACCCTTGACTCTTTGTTATGAGATATGTATGTTTTATATATATATATATATATCTCAATCAATCAATCATGTGTGAACCTGTGATTTTCAGTGCCAAAATCGAGGAACATTTTCATCTTTGTCAGAACCACAGAAAAGCTCCAACCGTATTGAAAAATTCAAAAACCCGGTGGTAAATGGATTTTCCAGCAATGTAATCTGAAAAAGAACAAGTATTACCTTGTGTGAAACACTGAGAAAACGTCATTTTGGTGGACCTCCACTAAATGAATGTGCCGAAATCCAGTACAAAAAAGAATGGGAAGAAAATGGCAGCCATTTCTCTGGATTTAGTAACATACCCACTACTCACAATCGGCTACAGGAAATTGTGAACATTGTAAAAAATTAGAGTAAAATATACAGCCGTACTCAAACCCATAATGAGAAATAAAGGTACGTTATTGGAGCAACTGCCTTCCTTATCCTGTTATTAGGAATCCCACTCAAGTTTTCAACATAATTGGTTCCTGTATCGCGGAAAGGGCAGGCTATGCAGCTATAACGAGATGACCATTCCAAATATGTATCACATTCGTACAAAATGAAAACAAAGAGGTTTATGGTTGGGTTTAGGGATAGGGTTTAGGATGGGTTACATTTAGGGTTAGTGGGATGATATAGCCATTCATATTGCAGTGGCGTGTGTCCTCCAGCCAGTAATATTGGAGAGGGGCATGTCCTGCCTAGAACACAAGTGGGATTCCGAATAACGCTTCCTTATCAGTCAGGCCATGAGGTGCCACATTTTCAACAGCCCATAATATGCATAAATGACGCAGAGCAGGTGCAGTAGGGGGCGGTGCAAGTTAAATCTGATGATGTACAGTGGAACCTCCATTTAACGGACATGGAACCTACAGACTTGGCAGCTGTTGTTTACTGGCGCAATAAACAGAGAGAGACACTGGGAGGTCTGGCTTCTGGGAAAAGCCGCAGTTGTCAGTTTTTTTCTCAACTCAACTTTATTTCTAAAGTGCTTTAAATACAACCACAGCTGAAAACAAAGTGGTGGAAATTGAAATCAAAAACCAAACAGAAAACACTAAAACAGATGCTGGGTTAAAAGCCAGAAAATGGAAATGGTTTTTAAGACAGGTTTTCGGGGATCTCGTTTGATGTGTGTCCTGTGTCTGAGACTCACAAAAATTGAAAATTCTTCTGACAGGATTCTGACAGATGATCCCACCAGACCCTCACAATACGTTTGGGCCTGCCAGTTTGAACCGGCATCTCTCCCCACCAGCGGAGCCAACACACCACCAGGTGGTGATCAGTTGACAGCTACACGCCTCTCGTCACCGTAGTGTTCAAGACATGGGGCAGCAAGTCCGATGACACGACCACAAAGTTGATCATCGAACTGCGGCCAAGAGTGTCCTAGTCCCAAGAGCATGTATAAACACCCTTATGCTTGAACATGGTGTTTGTTATGGACAAGCCGTGATAAGCATAGTAGTCCAATAACAGAACACTGCTCGTGTTCTGATCGGGGGGGGTTCCTTCCTCCCAGTCACGCCTTTCCAGGTCTCACTGTCTTTGCCCACGTGAGCATTGAATTCCCCAAGCAGAATGTCTGATTCCCCAGTGGGAGAGCTCTCCAGCACACCTTTCAAGGACTCCAAAAAGGGTAGGTACTCTGAGCTGCTGTTTGGTGTACAGCCAAAGCAGTCAAGACCCATCCCCCCACCTGAAGATTGAGGGAGGCTACCCTCTCGTCCACTGGGGTGGACCCCAATGTACAGGCACTGAGCCGGGGGGCATTAAGTATACCCACGGTTGCTCTGCGCCCAAGGTCCCTGCATTCAGCCACCACCCAGCTCACACTGCACTCACCCCCTACGGCGCCTCCCACAGGTGGTGAGCTCATGGGAAAGGGGACCCACGTTACCATTTCGGGCTGTACCCGGCCGGGCCCCATGGGTACAGGCCCAACCACCAGGCGCTCTCCTTCGAGCCCCACCTCCATGCCTGGCTCCAGAGGGGAGCCCCGGTGACCTGCGTCTGAGCAAGTGAAAAGGTCTTCCAATGTTTTTATACATCATAGGGGTCTTTTGAGCTTTATCTGGTCCCTCACCAAGGACCTGTTAGCCATGCGTGACCCTGCAAGGGGCATAAAGCCCCAGAAAACATAGCTCCAAGAATAATTGGGACATAAAAAAAAACCTCCACCACAATAAGGTGACTGCTCCAGGAGGGCGGTTTTAAAACCGGAGGTCGAAAATTAAGCAGCGGCATGAGCCTCCTGTATGCAGGAAAAATCCTGCCCAAATATTCGTCCGTACATTCTTGCAGCTAACACCAGAAGTTTCTTGTTTTATTTCAGCTTCTTCCACTGATGAGGAGAGCTACGCCTCCAAATGTCCCAGTGGGGGGCTGTGCAGTCGATTGCCCGCTGACTGCATACAATGCAATTACCAGCACAATTGCACCTACGGGAAACCAACCTCCTTTTCCTGTAAAGCCAAAAAGGGCGTTCACTGTGTTGTGAGTAACTTTATCTCCTTTAATTTGAGTCATCATTCTTTGTTGAGCTTCTTGTCTCACCACCGATGCCATGTTTGTGTTTTGTACAGGGAGAGTCGGGCCAGCAGCAAAGCAACTTGTCTCTTTCCGTCACCTGTCAGTTTTGCTGGCAGCTGGACGCAACGCAGTACCGCTGCTCCAACTCCACCAACTGCATGACTGTGGCCTGCCCCCGGCAGCGCTACAATGCCACTTGCAACGTCTTGGAGCATGTGCACTGTTTAGGTACTCTTCAAAAGCCTCATCACAATACTCTTTGGTTTGGTGCTCCACTTTTCTAATTGCTTATTATTGTGTTAGCATCATGTTTTTACGTGAAAATTCATAGCATACATGAGATGTGGAAATGCTCTGAAGTGACTGACAATGAGAAAATATATATTTTTTTGTTTGTTTGTTTAAAAACTATGATAATTTAAATATAATTTAAAAAGTTATAATTTTGAGTAAAAAGTCATACAGTGGAACCTCGATCGAATGGACTAATGGGCCGCGGGTTGTCCGACATTGAAGCACTTTTTGTTTTAGGCCATATGCACCCATAATACTGTACAGTACAAAATTATTCTGCTGTGGTTTGTTTTTCTTGGCCTAAAACGCCCAGTACAATACAAAGTTACTGTTTAAAAAAAAAAAAAAAAAAAAAAAAAAGCTTGAAAATGTTTGAAAGTTTCATATTTTATCCAAACCTACATGTCATTTTACAAGTATAATTTTTTTTAATTAAAAAAAATCTATTTGACTAAAGAGAGATATTACTATACAAGAATTCTAATACGCAAACATTTTTTTACAATTAACGAAGTTGTTTTTCCTGTATTACAAAACTATTTTTACAAAAATGTTAAAATGTTGCTCGAAGACATTTTGAAAAGTTGCACTTTTATCAGTCAAAATTCCCAATATTAAAAATTTGTTGTAATAAACATTTTACGAGAAAAAACGTTGGTATGAGATTTTGAAAACAGCCATTTTGCCACACCAAGGTATAGAGATCTACTTTTATTATAAACTGTTATAAAATAAATGTTTTATTTCTATTAACTGTAAATTATTACTGTAATATGGGGAATGTCATTTTACAAGAATAAAATTTTAATCTTATGGGACATAAAGTCATATAGGAAAAAAACCAAACAAAACAAAAAAAAACAACATAGTTATACAGTTAAGTTACCTGGATATAAAAATTGTGTCCTGCTTGAATTTCTTCTCCCTCTGCCATTACAAAACACACTCTTGGTTATTCTTAAGTATACGTATACTCTCACTCGTTCATCTGTAGGTAAAAGGCGTTTTCAGAAGCGTTTGTATTGTAACTGGACCGGAGGATACAAGTGGTCCACGGCGTTGGTGCTCAGGTAAGAACAAAGCTTATAAAATACATTTTAAAATTTATTTTTTATTTGTATTACCTTTTACTGCTGAACTTTTCCAGATCTTTAACAGCACCCCAATCTGTTCCCCTATGTATGCCCAACACACATTGAAGTCGTCATACGCATAAAGTTGTCTACTTTAAAGGTTATATTAAAAAAAATACACCACAACTAAAATGAGCAATCAATTATGTATTTGCATTCAACAAAACTCCTGTGGATTCACTGTACAGTGGTGCCTTGATATATAGTTTAATTTGTTCCGTGACCATGCGCGTATCTCAAAAACTTATATCTCCAAACATATTTCCTCATTAAAAAGAATGGGAACGCAATAAATCTGTTCTGTATCTAGTCATAAAAACATAATAGTGTAAAGATATTAGCTGTTTTTATGAAAAATAATCAAGCCAAAAGTCTCACATACAGTATAAAAACACAAACTGAAGTTTCATTTCCGTCGCTGTACCTTTTTAAATGTCCTCTATCCCGCCCACTCCCTCCCTCTCTGCTTTTTTTCTCCCTCGACCCCCGCCCTCTCTGCTTTTGTTGTGCAGGAAGGCTGTGTGTCTCGTCAGCGGTCGAAAAACCTTTTGTTTTACATGGATTTCATTACCAAAAATAACTTGCACTCAACAAACACACGGTACAATATTGGCACCACACTCTTTAATAATGTTTGGCATATGACGATCGATCTGCTCTGAGTGATTCCTCCACATCAATTGCTCTGGTCTTCAGTTGGCGTATCTCCATAACTTCTCCGGCGATCTTGTCCACAGCTTTACATTGTTTTAACACCTGGCTGGCGTTCTTGTATTTTATTTTTGTATTATGTTAATTGTTAGTCTGTGTGGCTGTTGTTTTCCATTGTAGGTTTGAAGGAGGCTCTGGTTGTTTGAAATAGACAACGTATCATTCTCTTTGTCTTATAGTTTCATTTTCAAGTGAACTCCAACTGGTAGTGGCAATGTACAGCTTGAAGCCTCGTTTTTTTGCACAATATTTACTAATTATATCAGCCAAACTGCTGTTAGCTCTCGAGTGGAGCCCTCCTGCTGCCATACAGCACACGTTTCTCAAGTTTGGGCTCGCAAGTCAAAGCAAAAATTCGGCCAATCGACGGGTCGTAACGCAAAAAACTAAGTTGGGTCACTCATATCTCGAGGCACCACTGTGTGTGTAAAATAGAGCTCTATGACAAAGCAGCAAAGAGGTTATATGTTTTTTGTTTTGTTTTTGTTTCTACTCTCACTTAGCATCACCCTCGGTGGTTTTGGGGCAGACCGCTTTTACCTGGGCCAGTGGAGAGAGGGTCTAGGCAAGCTGTTCAGCTTCGGAGGTCTTGGCATTTGGACTTTGATAGACGTGCTTCTCATCGCCGTGGGTTACGTGGGCCCGGCAGATGGTTCTCTCTACATCTAAAAAAAAAAAAGACAAAGGAGAGGATGTTTCAGGCACGGCTAGTGCGCCAAGGACTGATGATCTCCCGATACCACGTTCTCAGCACCGCCCCGGCATTCCCATCTGCTAAGACGCAGGAAGTGTTTTCACGCCTCGTACCCGAGGATGACTGCACACACAAACACAAGGACAAGCGGCGGCTCAATCCCAATCAGTCTCCTCTGGCGTGAGCGAGCAGATGGAGCACTGTACCCGGCAATTAAGTCCTGATGGGAACTCGCTCTTTGAAAAGAGCCGCTGAGATTATCTCGGACTGCCACAGCAGTGGTTGGTTTTCTCTCACTGAAGGCTGATGGAGACGCCATCAGGTGACAAGTTGAGGAATACAATGAGTCTCAACTGTACAAGTATAATCCCTGGCCCCCCGAGTAATATACAGTATTGTAATAAAAGGTCTCCACTAAGGCTGGGTTATTTTAGGACCCTTTCACACTGCCTGTGAAGTTGTATTTTGTTTACTGTTTCCTGTGTCGATTTTTCTGTATTACTGGCATTGACATGCGATGGTGGTATGAACTTATGCAGGCAATTTTCCAGCTTCGGAGGTCGTATCAGAGCCATAACTGTAAAAAAATTACACTAATGATCACTTTGTTGTAGTAAAAGATTAAGCTCTTTTCACTCTGCTCATAAAAATATAAATTTTTATCAGGTTTTTCCATGTAAATTATACTGACCCGCAATAGGGGTGCAAAGGTAACTCATCAATTTTCCGGCTTCGGAGGTAGTATCAGGGCGGTAAGAAGTTAAGACCACAACTGTAAGAACATTAAATCAAGGATGGCTGTCCTGTCCTGTATTGTAGTAAAACGTAGACCCCGTTTCACACTACCAGTAGAAACTGGAATTTTCTTAATCTTTCCCCCCCCTGTATAAATAACGCAAATGCTGAATGGGGATACGAAGTCTACCCGACAATCTTCCATCTTCAGAGGTAGAATTAGAGTCATAAAAAAAGTTCAGGCTGCAACTGTAAGAATATTACACACAGGAGGTATTAACTTTTAGTAAAACGTTATGTCCCTTTAACTGCTTTTTCCAAATAAGTGACGGCGACACAGATTGGGAGTATAAAGTCGACAGGGCAATTTTGCGATCGGAGCCGTAACATAAGTTCAGCCTGCACCTGTAAAAACATTTCCTCAAGTGATCTATTGGGATAGAATTGTAAGAGTGGACATCGTCCAAGGCTGAACATTTTTAAGCCCCTTTTTCAGTCCTTGTAAAAACTTATTTTCATGACCGTTCCTATATTGCTGTTCTGTATTAATGACATTGATGTGAAATGGGGTTGTCAAGATGACAGACTAATTTCCTTTCACCACTTGCATATAAGGGCATTCGGCTGTGCCAGGACCAGGGTGTGAAGTTTTAACACCTGCCGCTTACCAGGGAGGCTCTGGGACAGTACACACGTTTGCGGCAAGCCTTTTTCGCTGGATTTTACGTGAAAGGCAAAGCTGGATAAATACCGACTCCGATGCGGCAATTTCAAGGGATCTGTGTTTCTGAAAGGGCGTCTAATTTGAATCAGCATTTTGCATAGACTTGACTAAGACTCTTGCATTTTTCGGGTAGTTTTTACATTATTCAGCTCACTGAAATGCTGACTAGCAATGTAAACTAAACGTCCATGGTGTTGGTAAAAGGTTGAGTGTGTATAGAAACGCATTACGGGTCTGGAGCTGTCATCACTTCTGTGCAATGGGGCCAACATTATCTTCTCTTACTGTGTGTTTGTGTGTATATGACCGCTAATGTGTCGCACTTCCTGTGTTGCACTGAAGTGACTGACAGGATCATAGGGTTGGACAAGAAGTGACATCATAAGCAAGTGCATCAGAATCAGCTTTATAGGCCAAGTTTGTTGCAAAACACAAGGAATTTGTCTCCAGTAGTTGGAACCACTCTAGTATAACAACAAGCAGCCCATATGACGAAATATACATTTAGGACATAAAAAACATGAGTGGGGAGAATCATTGAGCAAATGAAAGTACCACTAGTGTGGCGATGCTGACATAATGGCAATTGTCCAAATGATTCAGATTCATCAAGCAATTTAGAGCAGTTTAAAAGTGACTAATATGCACTGCTCTGGTTCAGTGATGATTGTGCAAATGGTGCAGAGAATTCTCCAAAACGAGTGATAACAAAAGGATGCAAATAGTGCAGCGTGATAAAACAGTGAGTGTATGAATAATGTAGAATTGTCCTAACAGGAATGTGCAAAATTGGCAGCATGTTACAATGAAATTGTAAGTTAACTGTTTTAAGAGGTGAATGGCAAGAGGGGTATAAGCTGTTGGAATATCTGCTGGTTTTGGTTTGCATTGTTTGATAGCGCCTCCCTCAGGGAAGGAGCTGGAATAGGTGGTCACCAGGATGTGGAGGGTCCAAGAGGGTTTTGCATGCCCTTGTTTTAGTCCTGGCAGCGTGCAATTCCTCAAGAGTGGGTAGGTGGGTACCACATTTCTTTTTCGGCAGCCTTGACTGTCCGTTGCGGTCTTTTTCTTTCTTTCAAACTAGACTGTGATGGATGAACACATTCAGAGCATTAACCCTCTCTCTTGCTGTAGGACCTTTTCTAGCCATGTGTGCAGTTCATGTTCATGTGTACTTTGGTTTTGTTGAAAACACCGTAAATGACATTTTTTGTTTTGTGAATAAAAGTTATGAAATGCAATATGTTTCTGCCTAAATGGATGACTGGAATTATTTTAAGAATATTCATTAATGCAAAGTAAGTTTTATGCTAACAGTACATGGTTCAGCATTTAGGTGTTATTATGACTATTGTAAGACGACGCAAGAAAAAAGGTGAGTTTGTGTGGAGATTAATTTGTAGAAGGCATTTTTATATTATAAATTAAATGATCTTCAGTATATTACATAATGTTTATTGCTGAATTAATGTTGAAATGTTTACATGCAACTATTACAATCAAATTAATGTAAATTTTTGAAGAAGTACCTTACAAGGACAATATTTTGGCTGACTTTCTTTGCATGAAATGATATGTAATTACAATATGGTAACAAATTTCAACTTCATGCTCCCTTTGTGGGTTGTGGTAAAGATGGCTAATAGTGTTTGAACCGGCTTGTCGATGTGTTGACCTTAACACTGCACAATTATGGATAGAGCTTGAAGTGAATAAATCGCCAATCACGTGTTTTGACTTTAACAACACATGGCACACTGAAAGCAACAGGTGCTGGGTCTGCACGACAAACTAGCAGCGGTTCCGCAAGCGTGTGGAAATATCTTACTAAAAATAAGACTTGATAGCGCGGTGACCTGTCAAAAAATGCAAGTGCTATGCACGCCCATCTTAATAGGCATCCACTAAAGTCAGCTGACGAACAAGATAAATCTTCACCGCAGCAATCAATTAGCAAATTCACCAAATGCCCTCCTGGAACAGAGAAAAGGCAGCAAACGTACTGAAAATTGTTGTGCTCAAGCCTTCATTCTCACAAACATGCTGGCAAGCTCTTCTTCCAGCTCCCAGTTGCCCCACCCCCAACTCACTCATCCAATGACAAACCACGCTCTTGACACCTTCACTGCCTCACGGACACAATTTATAGAAGACTGCAGCTGAGCAGAGACATTAGAGAGCAGGACACACATTGACATTGAAGGAGTTGCACAAATTGTTTTCCTTTGGCCGCCAATAGGAATTAAGAGTTGTATTTTTAGCTGAGGTCATTGTGACACACATCTGGTACGTTAAAAACAAAACAACACCGCGTCTTCCGAAAAACCTCTTGTCATTTGAAGACATGTTGCATAATGACAAGGAGGGAGGAGGTATCAAAATAAAATAATTGACTGCTGTGCTAAGTTTACTCCACCCTAATTCTTGTACGTCCGGCTCATTGCTGCGCTGGCTCAGTGCAAAAGACTAAAAACTATCTCTCCACCTCTCAACTGATGCAATTGTTGTGCAGAGGTGAATTTAGGGACTTGGAAATGCTCACCTTCGTTTCTCATGGGCAAAATATTATCCCTGTGGTTATTTGTGTGCATGCTGCTGAATTTGGAGCTGTGTGATATAACTGAATCGATCTAAAACTAGTCGGGGTACGCATTTTGATTTTGGGTGACATTGGGTACAGGTAAGGGAACAAAATGTTAAAACATAAAAGCACAACTTTTATTTTTATGTAAACAGGAACACAATAACATTTACAATTAAAAAAACTGCTATCAATTAATGATTGTCAATTAAACTATATAAAATAAAATAAATACAAATTGAATAATATAGAGCAACTCAAATATATTCTTTTTAGAAAAGTACATCAATAGTTTGCAAAACGGCTGGCAGTAAATTCTCCAATAAATTGGGATTCCAAACTATCCCTCAAAATCAACTTACTGTACATCATTTTAGGAACGTGCAGCATCAATAAATGAAAAACTGCACATTTCTTGCAGTAAATTCACCAATAAATTGAGAACGATTCTCAAACTAATGTATACAATAAAATATCAATATTGATTCATATTCAACAGTTTAAATCTTTTAGGAAGGTGAAACAGCAATAGCTTCAAAATCTACTAGCAATACATTTTCCAATAAATCAATGATTGTCAAACAAAATGCGATAAACTCAAAATAAACATTTTCTTTTTGGGAAAGTGGGACATCAATAGTTTGAAAAACTGCAAACTCCAAATAGTAAATTATTCAATAAGTGAAATGTATTCTCCAGTATAATAATCCATAGAATAAAAAAATATATACAAATGTAGTAATAATACACAAGGTCCTAAATCTTATCAGTAAATTCACCAATAGATTAAGGGTTCTCAAATAAAATGTATAAAATAAAATAAGACTTTCTTCAGACTTTTTCCTCATTGTTCTGTGTAGTGCTCAATCAATTTATCTTCGAGATCTTCACATAATACCTGAGACCTTCCCCATTGCTCTGAGTACTGTAGCTGTGTATCCACATCTGACATCATGTTAAAATACCAAGTTCTGTGTTTCCAAAAGACTCCAAACGTGTGTTAATCATTTATCCTTCTTAGATTGACAAACAATTTGTCTGACTTTCTCCATTCTTCGGAGTTGTGGTCGATCCAATAAATTCTGGAAGTCAATTATTATCACTGATGAGAAGTTAAGAGCTTGATGTTGAAATGTATCAAATGTGAACTTCTACCACAATTTCACATATACAGTAATTGATTAAAAAATGTTGATTAATCAATGATTAATTTTTTTATTAATCAACTTTCTACATTTTTTAATTTAAGGAAATGCAGTTGAAAACATATCCCTACTTAACACCACTGCAAAGTACAACCATAATAGGTTTTGTGTAAAACAAGCCAGACTTAATTCAATTTAATTATATCTGATAAAAGCATATTACATTGGAGTGGTTTACTGAGTTGAATTTTGTTCCTATAAAAATGGATAATTACACATAATAGTCCATTGGCGGCTGGGGAGGGAGGCATAATCTTCCACAATTATCACTCAGAATGATGATAATCCAATTTAATCTTAGCTTGACAATCATATACAGCAGCCCCTAATGAGAATAATAGTGTAATCATGTGGTAATGATCACTAACAAAATAATTTTTTTTTTTTTTTTTAGACACAAAAGAGAACAAAAGTGAATTCATTCCTGTTTTACATAAGCCACTCACTGTTGTACCATCGCTCTCGATGCTAGAGCATTTGTTGTGACCGACTTAGGCGGACCTGCATTAAACCAAATCTCACTCCTCCATGTTCCGTTGTCGTCAAACGGGATCCCACAGTGTGCGTCGTCTCGCAGTAGCTATGGTTCAATCACAGCCCACTTGAAATTGTGGAAATTGCAGTCTATAAAAAGCCGCCAGCGCTGTCCTTCGTCTTTGGACTCTTTGTCGTTTTGTCACACAAACGCTAATTGAAGGGGGATGTGTGGATTTCAAATATTCAATGCATAGCAGCATATCCTGCAGTCTTGACAAAATAATCATATTTTTATGTTTGTGACATTAAAGTTGCCACACTTTATTATGTAAGAATTGTCTTGAGGTCAGTCAGCTTTGGCAGCAGCATCAAAGTATGATGTAACACTTTTAAATTCACCGTTTTGACTGCAGTATCTTATTGGTGACAAAGTATTCACACGTCAAGAAAGCCATGTGATTTAAAGCAGAGTTTGCATGGAAGCAAGCAGCATATCATACACCATCTTCAATAAAGAACCTTATTCCTATAACGGCAACATCAAAGCATGCCTAACTTACCTTTAATGCCACACTTTGAGGACAGATTTTTCATTCCATTCAAACGTGACAACTTGGCATTCCACATCTATTTCCATAGCGGAGTCATCATGTCAGGAAGAATAAGTGCCACAAACAAAAGTGCAGTTTTAGCACTTTATTTGCACAATTGGATTTGCACTGTACAAGTACCCCCAGTTAAGGTGTAGAGGAAAGAACATAAGAGCATCTCTTCTTGCCCAACATGAGCATCCCCTGCCCTCACTCATATGCCAAGGAGAAAAAGTTTTTCTTTATATAAAAAAAAAATGAATAAATAAAAGCAGCTGCATGCTGAACAAATATATGGCTTAAGGAGACCCTTCCAGTGCCAAATGAATACCTTAAATTAAATTAAAAAGGTGTAAATTAAAAGAGAAATGAACTGTCCAGCCTCTGATAGCATGTATGGCCTTGGTTTAAATAGCATGTAAAATGGAGTGTATAAACCAACACAGGGAGGGGGGGGGAGGCATATGGTGAGCTCCATGTACACAATACACCATCCATTGTGTGAGGTTTGCACACATTAAGACAGAACACTTCGATTTAAAAAGGGGAGGGGGGGAGAAAAAAAAAAAAAAAAAAAAAAAAGCTCCTTTGACATTTTTAGATGGATGTACAGGAAGTTCTCTGAAAGAAACAACAAATTAGTTAAATGCACTCAAATTTCCATTAGCCAAGTATTAATGTCGCCATATTAACACAAAATTTTGTATAAAAATAGAACAAGACACTTAACAAAAATAGATCAATGTCAAATAAGAGACAAAGGGGCAAGCTCAGGTTTGGTTTGACCATGATGCTTTTGATGCATCAAGTCTGGGTAGAGGCACTCTTGCCCCCCCTCTCGGCCAGCAGCCCGCAGTGGAACCCGCGGGTTCCGTCGGGGCCCCGTGGGAGCCTGGTGACGCCCAGGGGAAGGCCGTCCGCATTCTGGATCTTGCGGCCCAACATGGGGCTCCCCACTGGGCTGCTCTCCTGCGAGGCCACCTGCTTGCGCCTCTGCACCCACGGGCTGCCAGACGGCGTCAGGCTGCTGTCGGACGAGTAGTCGGCCCAGCGGCGCCCGGGCTCGGGGCTTAGCCGGCCCTGGCTGGCTAAGGGCGATTTGTGGGAGTGGGGGGATTTGCGTTGGGCGCAGGGACTGGCGCGGGGGCTGGACCACGGACTGTTGCGGGGCGAAAGGTGATTGTTCTGGAAGGCCCCACCTGCGGCCGTTGGACTTAGCTTGTTGCAAGACTGCGACTTGCGGGCTGGCCGGGGCGACGTGGGCGTGCTTTCCGTGTCCGAGGAACTGCAGGCCGAGTCGTCGGCGTGGTACTGGAGCTCTCTGACTCGGCTGTTGAGTGAGCGGCTTTTGCGCATCCCCGTGGCGGGGGCCTCCTCGCTGGGCCGCTCCTTCTGGACTTTCTTTTTCGGGGGTTTGGTGCCGATCAGGACCACCTTCAAGCCCGGTGAGCCACTCCCGCCTTCCTCGCTGCCTACGGCCTCGTTGGCTTTGACGGCCGCCTCCACCTCTTCGAACTCCACGATGGCGCACTCCTCGGTGCCCAGCTGGGCATAACGGCCACTCAGCCTCTTTAGGTCGGCCGGCAGGTCCTTGCCGGGCTTGAGGACGCGCACAGACGCGATGGCGCCGTATGTCCCAAAGGCTTTGAGCAGCAGCTTCATCAGCTGCTCCTGCTGAGGGGCGCCGCTCTCGCCGCCTCCGTTCTTCGTGAGCCGGGCCAGCTCGGGCCAGCGCTGCAGCTCGCTCAGCAGCAGCATGCGGCTAGGCAGCGACTCGCTGGCGAAAACCGGCACAGCGGACTTGCGCCGCACCTTGCGGCCCTCGTCATTGAGCTCCAGTAGCTTGGATTTTCTCAGGGCAAAAGCGGTCGTTCTCCAGTCGCGGGTCAAGTGTTTCACCTGAAAAAAAACAAGACACCTGTGTTACATGCTGTGACTATGAAATGTCCATCCGTCTCAATTAAATTTGGTCAAAATATCCCAGGCATCAAGAATTACAGTACACTTTAAAACCGGAGGCGGCGGTCCGGTTTGATGAGAATAAGATACTGCTCGCCCACCCACTTTATTTTTTCCAGTACGTGTATTTTTCATCAAAAAAAAAAAAAAAAAAAAAAAAAGTATGATTACAAAAACATTACATGGGAGTCAGGTTATATCCGGGACAGGAGTGCTACACCCTGTGAGAAAGGGATGCAAGGAGTAGTGAATAGGACAGTGAAACTGGAGTGTGGTGGGTAATACCTAAACGCACAGAAAACTGAGTGCAAGTGAGAGCACAGGAACTTTACAAAGTCATAAGAGATGTGTATAGCAATTACGTCGTGGCCCCACACCATGCAACTAAGTCCCATTGGCTAGGGTCTACAGACATGCTAATGAATCAAATATTTTCATATTGTTCTGTACACCCCCCCCCCCCCCCCCCAATATATTGGCCTATTTTTTTTATGCAACGGTTTTGCTTTTCCCATTTTTTCCACCGAATCGGGTATTTTTCATTGCAGCCATGGTTACCTTTTTGAAGGAAGTCAGCAGCTTGACGCTGACAAAGCCCAGCTTGTTGCGCCGCACGTGCTTGAGCAGGAAGGCATCATGCTCCAAGTTTTCGTCCGAGAGGTAGTACTCGATCTGGGTCACTAGCTTTTGGATGAGCTCCTGGTCGGGGGGCTGCCAGCTCTCTTCCTCGAGCTCCCCACCGCTGGTCCCAGCACCACTGTATAGAGACAATTGAATTGTGTCATTTTGTGTCCAAAAAGTCCCTGTCCATCCCAATCTGACCCGTTGTTGTTCTACTCCAATCCTGTAGATGGCAGTAATGTAGCTTCATTTAAAAGCGGGAACCAACTGCCACACCAGGGGCCTCATGTACAAAGACTTGCATGGATTTCCTACTAAAACATGGCGTACGCTCAAATCCAGAAAACGTCGTACACAAAAATATCCAGATGTATGCAACTCTGCATACTCATGAATCCAAGCACATTTCCTTCGTACATTCCAATCAACGTGGAAATGAGCGCACATGTTGGAGTAGCCGACTCCTCCATGTCCACGCCCACATTTGAATATGCAAATCACATTTAAATGAACCCTGCACCTGAGATGCCGATCTCTGCATCATCAGAAAAAAGGGAAAGTGAGCAAGGCAATGAAGAAAAATATTTTTTTCTGAATGTGAAGTTCCTCAATGAAGTGGAGGTGCGCAAGAAAATCCTCTTTGGCACCCTGTCGTCCGCCGTTAACAACACGCGAAATAGCAGTGAATGGTATAGCGTGTGTGCGGCTGTCAATGCTGTGGAGTCAGATCAGCGCACACATGCTGAACTAAAAAAAAAAAAAAAAAAAAAAAAAAAAGATGTGGTCAGACATTAAGGTGGATGTGAAGCAGAGGACAGCTGCCCACAGCCAAAGTGTGGACAAAACACGCAGAGGAACCGGCGCGGAGCCTTACCCCGTTCGAGGAGAGAATCGCTGCGGTCTTGGGTGACACTGCTCTCATATGTGGCTGACTCTGATCACCCCACAAGGTTGCCATGTATTTTTATAACTCATAACAAATGTGCTCATACAGTAACCTACACTGTGAGATAAAGGTTCATGCGTAAATGTTTTGTGTGTGGTATTTGTAATAAATCTTTTGAATTCAAATAGAAGCACATCAGCATATCAAAGAGGATAAAAACTTTGACTCCTTTTTGATTACTCAATTTATTATTTTAATACACAGGCGTGGACGCGCACGCTGAAAAAAAAAAATCATGTTTTTTTTAGGAGAAGAGGGGTAAATGTCAATTTAAACATTTTAATCATGTGCAACTGATGCACCACCCCTCCAAGAAACTAAAAACTTATTTTTATTTGTTTGGACTCACCCCCTAAAACTCCATTCAGTCGCCAATCATATGGACAGTAACAAATGACTAGCGAATCACAATCAAATTTTTACTCCTTGTACTATTCCAAAATAGGAGTCCAACAGATGAAAAATCAGATTTGATTATTTGAAAAATATCTATTAAACCGGAAAGAGAGTATGCTGGTGCATTTCAGCTGTTTCAGCTTCTCTTTTGTTTAAAACGGCTTACTTTAACCAGGATCCCTTGCTGTACCATGGCCAAAGATAGAAGCCCGAGTCTTTTGCACCTCTCATAAATCCTCACTGGGGGGGGGAACAGCCGCCTCCTTTCTAGGTAGCCAGCTAGCCTAGGCTAGTCAGCAGGCCTAGCCATCTTACACACTGTGTTGGATAAACCTTCTCCCATTCATTCTGCCGCACAGTTGCCCTTTTGTGGCCCTTCCATGTTATCCATGCAACAATTTTAATTTTATTTTTTTAAACAAACTGAGTTACACTGCGTACATGCGCAGAAACTATGCGCAGTTTATCATCAAGTATTTCGTATTTTTTTAAGTAAATTCAGTTCTCATGAGAATAAAGTAAGTACAGTATATTATTCTTTTATTCCTTGTGATTCCAACCTGAAAATTTGTGTAAATAGATGTGGATCATTCTGATTCTTTATATGCAATTATCTCACCAAATAAATCGACGCGCACCATAGGTTGGTTGCCTCCGCTAAATCCATTAATCCCTGATAATTGTACACCTCGAAGGGCATTAACCCGCTTGCCAATGAAAATAATTACTGTAACTACCAAATCATATTTATAGGTGTTGTAGTCTAAATAGAAAGTTTTACTCAATTTCGTTTCCCATGCAACGCCTGAGGACTTGATTTTGAAGAGTCATTCCAACTCCATAACCTTAGGGAATGTAAACACTAAGTATTCCAGTAAATAGATTTTCTAGTTTGACAATCAGACAAAGTTGGATAATAACCGTAGGTATGACAATAAAACAAGTTATTATTACAAATAAATTCAGTATATTTATAATGCCATGCTTGATGCAAGCTCTCAGGATCGCAACACTGTCCTCTCTGTCGGTCTTCGTTGAATGGACGGCAGCATAAACATTGTAGCAGGGCATCATTCAGAACAACGGTAAAGTGTTCAGTTCGTATTTGTCCGTTTTTGTGCCAGGAAATGTCTCGGCAATTTCATTGTTTATTTTGTTGTTTTCTTCATGTTGATTTTACTCTCCTCATCTGTGAGTTGATTTCAATCTTATGGAGTTAACTCTTTGTGCCACTTCATTATTCCCTCAATTCCTCAGCAGCATCTCAGTCAGGTGTTGTAATCACCAAATGTAAATGATTTAATCACAAATTACTGTTTTAATGACTTTTTCCTTAATCAATGAAAGCACCATTTAAAAACAGCATTTTAAATTCACTTAGGTTATATTTATCTGATATTTACATGATCTTAAACAAAGTGAGGAAACTATGCAAAACTATACGAATTTGAGAAGGGGGTCAATATTTTTTTCCCACGGCGCTGTATATTCCTGTTGACCAATAGCATAACCATACAAGATACAAAATAAACAAACTGCCCCCTCGGGGACAATGAAGACAACTTGGATTGTAAACATTATCATTCTCCAGTTATGACGCTATTATTGTTGATGATGATTCTACTATTGCTTCTTTCAAATGTACATCATCTTTAATAGTAATACAGATTAACTAGTTTTGCCACTTTAGCCCACCTGAATAATGATGACACGATTGACTGTTTCTTTGGTCTGGTGGCCTCACCGCTAGCAGTGGTTAACTGGTAATGCTACGTGTGCTATGCAGTGAGTGACAGGCTGTACAGACTGCACTCGCATTTTTTATCCGTTCCACAGAAATCACTTAGGTGGTGGTGGTACTTCAAATGAATAAACAGTCTTGCCCGTTTTTGAAGATATCATGTCGGCACCGGCACACAACAGACGTTGGGAACCCGTGAAACCGAGCGGCTGCTCGCCCTCGATCGAATACTTATTACTGGATATGCTTTGGAATATTCTTCATGGAAAGTCTAATTTTCTTTTCGGTTTCACACACTTGCAATTGTTCTCCAGCTGATTCCATCGCGTATTCGCTCAGCTTTGGATACAATGGTGCCTTGTGCTTGGCAGTGAAGCTATAAATAGCCTCTCACATTTGGAATGGCTTGACAGAAAGTTAACCGAAAGCAGAGCCGATTGTCATTGTTCTAAATTTCAATAAGGCTCTTTCGCAATCTTGTGAATAAACAGTTGTTTTAAGGATTTTATTTATTTATTTATTTATTTATTTTTTTAATGAGAAAAACATTTTTTAAATATATGCCGCTGTAACCCGGAATGGGTAATTGAGCGCAAAAAAAAAAAAAACTCAGTACGGGAAAACCGGAGTAGCTGGCAGGTATGCATTTTTCTAGAGGATGAAGAATATGTTTTGAGTATTGTTATATACATTATCTCTCCACATGTTGTTCCACCATGTGTGTTCAAATATCCGTTGCTTAAAGGGTTCTAAAATCACGAGTATTGATGCTAACGTTAGCATGTCAATAGCTGATAATGTTGGCATTAAGCTAAACTGACTTATTTAAAAGGGGAAGGGAACCAACTTCTTTGGGGCACGTTTTTGGGGGGACAGCAAGTTTTGACATCTAGGGTTTAGTTCCCCTTTAAAGCAAAGCTATGTGGTTATTTTAAATAAACAAGGTGTCATTCTCTTTGTTTTAGGGCTAGCTTGACAGCAAAGTTCAAACGGGAGTGGCAATAAACCGCTTGAAATCTCTATTGATGAAATGTTCAATATTTGCCAAACTGCTGCTTAAAGTGAAGTGAGTTAAATTCAGTTTACTGCCACCATACAGCTCTCGAATCTCAAATTTGCACCTGCAAGTCAAAGCAAACATTTGGCCAAATGATGGCTTGTATCTGGAAATACTCGTCAGGTCACTCATATCTCAAGGCATCACTGTATTGTTCTAATATTTGTCTCCTTTGCATATATTCATATTTGGGATTTCTGTATCATTTCCCTACATTTTTTATACATTTCCGCTGTAATATTTGTCAGTCATACAAGACTAGACGTGTCTTGACTGTGTATTCCTGCGGTAATATTTTTTTATTGGTTAAAAATTTTAAATGTCTAAATTTTAATGTTTTGTAGTAGTGAGTTTTGAATTCTTTTTTAAATCCATTTTTCTGTAATATTTTGTATTCCTAAACTTTTTGTAATATGGTTCTGTGCTTATTCTAAAAGTTTTGTATTTTTGCTGTAATATTTCTGCTTATGTTGTAATATTAATTTACTAAGATGACATTCAAAAATTTTCAAATGCTACTTAATGTCTGTACAATAAACTTATGACATCAGTTTGATTATTTGCCAATTGTTTTGAACAAATGGAAAGAATGGATGGTGTTGTATTGTAATGGACAGCATATGATTATTAGACATATACTGTATGCATGGGAAGTGGGCTCTCCCATTTAGAGAATCTCCTCTTACTACATTTTACATTCAACTCAATCAGCTTAGAAGTGGCTGGCAGAATTGTACTCTGCCTGCCCCCACAGCAACAAGACACTCAGTCACAGGTCTTGGTGCCAAGACCTCTCCATCTGAGAGGTCCACAGTCCCAATCCTCCCACGGAGAATATGCACCTAAACTCCCGCCTTTCCTCTCCTCTATGGTAATGTTAACACAAAGTCTTGTACAAAGAAGGGGATAAGTGAGGGGGGCCTGAATGAATTTTTGTTGTAATGACTCATCCTCTCTTCACCCCCCACCCACAATCCCCTCAGCTTTCTAGCAAGCTGACCCCAAAGCTGGCTCAAGCTCTCATCTTCCAATGAGAGTCAGCGCAAGCCTTTTAGATGAGAGGACGCCAACATAAATCAAAATGAACAATACTGTGGAATCCCCAACATCCAACCTAGTACATTCCAGAGCACTCTCATAGGAAATAGACATACAGTAAACCCCCGCCTATTCTCCGTTTGCTTTTCACAAATTCACCTTATTTGCCTTTTTTTCCCCAGTGGAACCTAGCCTCAGCGATTTGCCCAAAAATTATAATAGTCATACACAGACACACCTGGTGCATTTAAAAAAAAAAAACGACATTTATTTTTAAGAGTTACGTTGTAAAATGAGTGAGATAATTTTAAACTGTTTTGCGATCATCATTCATGGAATATTTACAGTTTAAACATATTTGGGGGGTGTAATTACCTGCATTTTTTCACTATTCGCGACAGGGCTTGGTCCCTGTCCCCCGTGAATAAATAAAAACTGTAGATACTGTGTCGCATGATATAAACCATTAACCATCCAGACGACAGCTACCAATCATCTAGTCTCCTCCCACCTGCTATAAAGACAGAAAAAGCATAACAAGGAGGTGTGGCACAAAGCGCTTTGTGTGCCATAAACCCATCAGGGTGTGGCCACGCTTGCCTCTGTGTGCAGGCAATCCAGGTAGGAATTTCTCAAGAGGCAGGCTAAAAATAGCAGGCTGTGCCGCAAGTGGGGGTGAAGGTTCAGATTAAGGTGACGGTATCATCCTTTATCTCCCTTGAGTGTCTGGTAATTCCAGTAACACTGATGCTTGCAGTCTTAGAGAGACCTTTCTGTCAGCCTGGCTCAGGCAGTCCTCGAAAGAGAGAGCGGATTTTACACGCTTCCATTGCCACGTGCAATAAATACGCTGTTGATTGGCAGACGCTGTGTGCCAAAATCTGTTGAAAATGTATTTTTACTGGGAGCAAGAAAGCCAGGAAAAATCATCTGATCTGCTTTTCCTATTAAAACTATAGGCTGTGAAATTCAAACTGTTACAATTATCGTTAGTAGTAGTTCAATTGATAGAGATACAGGACAACATAAGAGTGCTTTTAAATGCATTCGGTCCACCCAACTGGTCAAGGCAGAAGGCCACTCACACGCAGAGTTTTGGGGAAGCCATGCAGCCACATTTTTTGGTTTAGTTGGATCAAAAACAAACGACTTATGCCAACATAGTCACTTTCGCCTTAAATTTGTACTGAGCAACCACTTTTATCACAATAAGTTCCACTTCTGGTTCTACCGTTATCATCACAGTAGTAGGGGAAAAACAATATTTTTTTTTTTACATGTCTTTTTAATGGCAAGGAACTTGCTGCATATTAAACGTGCCATGGGTAACTTTTGTTGTCATGCCTTTCCCATACAAGTATGAAAACAATCGCATGTTTTTAGCTTAGAAGTGACTCCAAATGCTGCCTGCCCACTCAACCAAATGTGACAAAAACAGCCCTATTGATAATGTCAACTTACGGTCACTTTCGCCACATTGTGCTGGGCAGCCAGGCCAGAGATGCTTGAACCATTTTTGTTTGCAATAAGTTCCACTTCTGTTTCTCGGGTTATCACATTTATATCCTTGCCACCACTGGCACTCCACGCACCCCAAAAGATAGTGGGGAACTTTTTGCAGCTCACCTACTCTCCCAAATGTGACCAAACAGGCAATTTCTTTAATAATGTCAACTTTAGCTATAATGGCATGAGAAGCCAGGACAGAGAAGCTTGAACCAGTTACGTTGCAATAAGTTCCACTTCTGGTTATCATGTGTATTTTCCATCAGTTGCATCCCCCCCAAAAAACACCATTAAAAAAGATGCATTTAGAGTCTTTAATGTATGCAGTGCCGCCTTTAGTAACCCAACCTTTCAAGGCAGATGGCCACCCACACGGAGTCTTGGGGAAGCCACTAATTTTTACTAATGTCAATCTATTGTCACTTCAGCCACATTGTACAGTGTGTGCACCAGTTTTGTTGCAGGAAGTTTCATTTCCAGTTCTACGGTTATCACAGTTGTGCATTTGTCATCTCCCCTCAAAAGATAATGAGCTTGCTCCATATTAACGTGTCCCCAAAACAAATATGAAATGTATTGAATTTTTGAGTGGAGCAGTGACTCTGAATGAGGCTTGCCCACCCTCCCAAATGTGACCAGATGCTTAGTACATACATATTTCTATTGCCTTTCCGGTTTGCTTGCATGCATCTTAAAATGCAAAGAGGCAGATGAATGAGTGCCCTGAGGTAACACCTTGTGAATTGGCTGCGTGTACGTCAAATTGAATTGGAGGAAAACGAGGTTGAATTCCCATTCAGAGCTTAGTAGCTGACGTCGGGAAGCATTCACTTCCATTTATTGACAAATCAATGGATTTTCAATTGTGAGATAAATAATAACATTTCAACGACCAAAGGGTGGGTTTTTAAAATCTATTCAGCCGCACTTGAACTTTCAAGTGTGCGTTTCCTGACTAACCTGGACTTGTCGTGCCTGCCGAATTCATCCTCGCTGCAGCTGCCGCCGATGAAGTCGACATGCCCTGGCGAGAATTCCTCCGGCTCCTCGTCTTCGGCCGCCTGAATGGCTACGGTGATGGTCACCGTGCCCATCTCCTGCGAGAGCCGGTGGTCCACGGTGATGACCTCCTCGGACGAGTCGGGGGAGCGCGGGCTGGGGATCCCCGCGGTCGCGCTCATGTTCTCCCCGGAGTAGGCGAAGGCGCCTCCGGAAGCCGAGCTGGAGTCGAGGAGGCGGGCAGGACGCGACGCCGCTCGACGGCTACTCTCGCGCAGGAGAACCCACGGAGCTCCCAAGACGCGCTCCACGGCTTGCCACGCGACCCCGATCCAGATCCGAGCGTCCGACGGAGCGGCCTGCGGAGCCGGCCAGACGCAGCCTGGAGCGGGAGAGGCCGACGACGGGCTGGAAGGGGAGGAGGCAGCAGCAGCACCGCCACCGCCGTGTACTGCAGCTACTTCCTCATATGTAAGAGGCTTTGTGGCTCCGAAGCGAGCTCTGGGATTGGGCCGTGGCGGCGTGTCTCGGCACTCACTGGCCCACAAGCAGAGGCTGACACAAAGCCAGGAGGGGGGCAGCAGGAAGGCGAGGCAACGCATGAAGGCGTTCACCAGAGCGTGCATACTGTATTTACTTCCTCGGGCGTGCACAAATGTGTTATTGTGATGACACACATCTGCATCGCCGACGCGGCGGTGAATAAGAAGGGGATTGAATTCACGTGTTGCGGCCTAATTGGGGAAGAACCGTGACAATGATTGAGGTAGACCTGCTAATTGGATAATCGGCTGGCGGCCTCTCCCGGCTGGCGCGGAAGTAGGGAAGAAGTGACCCTTCAGGAAAAAGGGGGACGCGTGTGGCTCATCCAGAGGAGTCAACATTTCCCCTTCCAATCATCCAATGTAACTTGATGGCGTGCTAAGTATATAGCCTTCAATCAGTAGATACATATCAATAAGAATACATGCTAAACAGATGCTACATATAGCACGGGCGAGCTAATATTTACCGGGGATCAAATCTTGGCTCGCTTGTGGCGTCACCCTGCTAACCAACAGTCAAAATTGAAATGTTGATCAAAAATAGTCAATAAACACAAGACAAATGAATACCGATTGCTGCCAAAGCTTCTGCAGTTTCAATCAGCGGGATAAGCTAACTCACAACGTGCAGTATGTATAACCTCAGTGGTGGTCATCAATAGTACATATAGGGTATATTAATATAGGCAGCTCGATTGCGAGCGGTTACCACATCCGCCTCACAGTTCTGAGGTTCTGGGATCAAATTTGGGCTAAGGCTGTGTGGAGTTTGAATGTTTTTATGTTTGAGTACTCTGGCTTCTTCCCACATTCAAAAACAAAAGCACATGCATGATAGGTTCATTCAGACTCAAAATTGTCCATAGGTATGAATGTGAATGCTTGCTGGCTGGCGACCAGTCCTTGGAGAAAATGGATGCATGGACATGCTAACATAGCAACGTACTGAATATCTCTTACAGGGTCAATCAATGCAATGCAAAAAAGTACAAAAGTTAATAAATGTAGATTATAATGAATACTTATAACGGTCAGATTTGGAAATCTACTGTGCGTCTCTCTATTTGTGTTTTGTGAGTTGTGAGGAATCAAACCTTAGTTGTACTTCCTCTATGTATCCCGAGCTACCTTATTTGCTGTTTCTGTAAGTAGCAAAAGGTGGCCTTTTTGATAGGGAGTACATGATATTAAATTGGTTGCTAGGGTGCAAGATAAAATCATCAATCTTTGTAATATTTCAGTTTTGTAGGTCTAGAAAAATGTAGTATTTGAAAACAAAACAAGAAAAAGGCTGAAGACATTTTAAGAAGCCATCTTGGGAACGGACTCCCTGGAAGAGTAGATCTTGTATATCATTGGACCAATTCCTGTATAAATAAAGGATCTTCTTCTTTTCCTTTCGGCCTGTTCCATGTAAGCCTACAGTATCCCCTGCTTCCTCCTCTGAAACACCAACTGCCCTCATGTCTTCCCTCACGACATCCATCAACCTCCTCTTCGGTCTTCCTCGAGCTCACTTGCCTGGCAGCTCCATTCTCCTTCTACCAATATACTCACTTTCTCTCCTCTGGACGTGTCCGATCCATCGAACTCTGCTCTCTCTAACTTTGTCTCCAAAACATCTAACCTTGGCTGAGGTTTGGTTCGTTCTGCCAAGGAGAAGATCGTTTTTGTATTTGTTGGTTTCCAGGACAGATTTCCCTCTTAAATGGACTCATGTGTGGGTCAAGGGAAAGCCCATTAAATTTGAATAGAGTGTCACGTGGAAAAACTAAGTGTACTTTGCCCAATACCAGTAGTCACACAAAACATGTTTTCCCTTAGCCTTGGAAGGGGTCCAGGTTCAAAACTATCTTAAGGACTTATGTCTTGAAGTTTATATTGTAAAACAATATTTCCACAAAGTGATCAATGACTTGGCTTTGTGGTCACAGTCACACACAGTGCCCACTCAGCCCTCGAAACCAAAGGTGTTTGTCCAGTTGGTCAGAATCAGAATCAGCTTTATTGGCCAAGTATGTTTCAAGACACACAAGGAATTTGTCTCCGGTAGTTGGAGCCACTCTGGTATGACAACAAACAGCCACTATGGCGAAATATACATTTAGGACATAAAAAAAACACGAGTGTGGAGAGTCATTGAGCAATGAAAGTGTACCAAACTTTTCACACTTTTAATGGTGGTGGTATTAACCAATCCACTTTTCTGAGCTTGTTTCTGGTCCTTGGCCCAACAACAGTGCCAATCACTCATAATAGGTTTTTTTTTTTTTTTTTTTTTTTAGCTGTCACCATCCCTGCATGAAGCATCCCAAGTCCCAAACACTGGCAATCGAGGCTCACAGCTGGTGGGCAGTCTGACTCATTCTCTGCACCACATGCCATATACACTGCTCCACTTTGTGTATACAATGCAACATGGAAAGTGTGGCAGAGATATGCGTGGGTGTGTGTGGGTGTGTGTGTGTGTGTGACTATGTGTGTGCGTTATGTGTGAGTGAGTGGCAGTTCTTAACATAGATTACAAAATCCTTACAATTACAAAAACCATAACCCTAAAAATCACAAACCCTAACCCAAACCATGACAAAATCCTGAACCTAACCTAAAACACTAAACCTAATCTGATCCTAATTCCTAAATTGAATCATGACAAAACCCTAACCATGGCTAAAACCCTAATCCCTATATTATCGTTTGTCCGAGGAGGACGATCAAAAATATTGTAGTGAATAGCAGTTTTAGCAATCAGCAGCATGAGCTACGAAAACTACAAGGCAAGTAGATGGCAATGAAAAGTCAACATGATTTTTTTCCTTTTTTTAAAGATACATGCCTACTATACAATCCAATCTGTCTCAACCTCATGACACAACTCTGTCCTGAAAACTGCACCAGCTGTGCATCTAATCTATTGTTTCCCATAATCTCTAGTGGCTTGTGTAGATGTTTTCATACCCCTCATCCTTTGGTTCACTGACCTTTCTGAGCCAATTATGTAATCTTGGATTCCTAGAAAGAAAGAAAAAAACATCCATATATCCATCCATTTTCTGGACACTTATCCTCACTAGGGTCGCGGGTGTCCTGGCGCCGATCTCGGCTGACTTCAGGCGGAAGGTGGGGTACAGCCTGAACTGGTCGCCAACCAATCGCAGGGCACATACAGACAAACATTCACACCTACCAACAATTTCGAGACTTCAATTAACCTACTATGCATCTTTTTTGGAATGTGGGATTAAACCTGAGTACCCATAGAAAACCCACACACGCACAGGGAGAACATGCAAACTCCACACAGGGGAGGCTGGATTTGAACCCACAACCTCAGAACTGCGAGGAAGATGTGTTAACCAGCCGTACACTGTGCTGCGTAAGAAAAATACAACAACTGTAAAATTCATAAATTACCATGGAACAGGCGGCACGGTGGACGACTGGTTAGAGCGTCAGCCTCACAGTTCTGAGGACCCGGGTTCAATCCCCGGCCCTGCCTGTGTGGAGTTGGCATGTTCTCCCCGTGCCTGCGTGGGTTTTCTCCGGGCACTCCGGTTTCCTCCCACATCCCAAAAACATGCATTAATTGGAGACTCTAAATTGCCTGTAGGCATGATTGTGAGTGTGAATGGTTGTTTGTTTCTATGTGCCCTGCGATTGGCTGGCAACCAGTTCAGAGTGTACCCCGCCTCCTGCCCGATGACAGCTGGGATAGGCTCCATCACGCCCGCGACCCTAGTGAGGAGAAGCGGCTCAGAAAATGGATGGATGGATGGACCATGGACCACCTGAAGATTTCGGTCAAGCTGTGACTTTCATAACCTGCTCCCTTGTTTGCTGGATGTTAACAAAGTACAAAAAACAACCATGCATCTCAACACACAATAATCTAATGTCACACTTGTATTTGTAATAAATGTATAAATGTCAAACCTCCACGTAACAGCACCTTGGGAAATTTCATAAATGAATAAAATGCACGGAAAATACATGACAAAGACGCACATGGCGCAGGTAACAGAAATAAAAATGACAAATGAGCCTTCAATGTCTTTGTGCATGTCCAATTTCCTCAAGCAGGACTGAAATATTTTCGCGTGACATATTTATATCCAACTGTTTGTTGTTTTGCAGGCTACTTTCTGGTATACAAAGCCTGATGTAAGATGATGGGACTGGATCAATATTCTGCCGCAAAGTAGTTCCATTGTGAGAAGTTTGATTCCTATAACAAATATTTCCAAAAAATCATACTGTGCCACATTTTAGGAAAGGATATTAGGAAAGGGTGGGTGGAATTCCACAATCCATACGCCATCATGACTCAAATGTCTAAAAGTGAAAATAAATTCCGGTATCCACACCCTTTACCCAGATTCAGGAGATTTTTATTTATATATTTTGCTTTGTTTTGTTTCACAAGCAGAAGTAAAAAGAGTACAAAAGATATTACTGTGTTTGCTAAAATATCCAATAATCTTATATATAGTATATATCCGAAGCAGAAAAAAAATCGAGTGAATTAAAATAAATTATATTTTTGGTGCCAGTACAAACCTTTTTTGCTCAGCTTCTAATTAAGTACGCTTTAATATCTAGTATGTGTATATACTGTACAAATAGGGGTAACTATTTTTCACTTCATAGCAAGTGTGAGATTTCTTCGAGTATATTGTGCATACTCAGCTGTAAGACATTTACTTTCAAGGGTAATGTTTTAAAATGAGTTTGAAATGATGTTAAAGTGTTTTGGGATCACAATTAGCGAGGGTTCAATGTAATTTGTTTCTTTGTTGACATTATCTTTTTATTGCTACTGTTTTAAATGTTATACCTTAGAGCAGTGATTTCCAACCTTTATTGAGCCAAGGCACACCAACAAACAAAAATGTCCAAAAAGTGGATACTTAATTACTGTATGTACTTCTGGCCATCTAATAGAAGAGCATTTATTTGTTCTGTCTGTCACTATGCCTCACTGGCATAAATAGATACATTGTTTCTTGTAAATAAATATTTTTTTGAGCAATTACGTAAAATTTTATAATTTCCCATGGCACACCTGAAAAGTGCTCACTAATGCGCCCCGGCACACTGGTTGGGAATCACTGTCTTAGAGTATCATTACATAATTTTGACAAATTACAACAAAGACCACTACAAACAAGCTCTGTAATTTACCAGTTTGCAATTGTACTATTTTTTTTTTTTACTGTGAATTGCTCCTTTATGTTAAGTGGTGGTGCCTCTGCATTGTTTAATCCTGCAAGGTGTTCCTGGAAAGTCAGAGACAGGAGGCAGAGGTGAAAGGTCACGCAACATATTTATTTAGTCTGTCGTGTGTGCGTGTGAGTGAGTCCATTCGATTATTTGTTTACATTCTGATGCATTTTCTCTGAAGTGTGTGCATTGGGATTATCTTGAATGTGCCCTCTTTCCTCCGAAAAAAATGTGACCAGATTAACAAGAGAGTTGTGTTTTGCCTTCATTAGTACCCAGTCATTTGTATGAACACAATATAAACTGGAAGAACACGGTGAGTGCCTTCAAATAACAGCGCACTAACAGCCATCTGACAAATGAAAAGCACATTTCCCAGCTGAATTGGCAAGTTTAAGTGGTATTTCATCCACGGAAGGTTTTATTTTTTTTTAATTTTGTATTTTTTTTTTTTTTAAATAAATACAGGAAGTGTACGATACTAAGCAACGCCGTGGTTGCCATGGCAATGACACGTGTGTTTGTGTCTCTCTTTCCGTGGAAGTTTCTAAGCGTCGTATGAATATCTCCAACAACAGAAGCCGTACATCGAACATTTAATTTGCCGTGTTTTTGCTTCCATTAGGATGTTGCCAGCGAAAGGAGGTCGATTCTAGCCCGGTGCTAACAAACACTAGCTAGGGAAATGGAGTCGGAGCGCACACGGAAACGCAGAAACGACAATGATAACTTGGTGTTTCTCACACCCATGGTTTGTTATGCATTTTCATACGGTAGTTTGTTTTAACTATTCCACTTCAATTTGTGCTTCATTTAAAAAGAACATAAATGTAAATATGAGACGAAAGTTTCGGACGAGTTGCGTCTTTAACACGCATGCGCGAATTTGGTGCGGAGAGCACTGCTGCTTTTAAAACGCTGGAAACAGTTATTTTTTTACTTCCGTATTCGCTAATGAAATAAACGTAAACAAAGCAAGAATGAGCGATACAAGTAGATGGATGTTTTATTTGTTGCCTTTAATACATCTTTATTTGTTAAACTTAGTAATATGAAATCAAATCCAACTCAAGCCAAAAGCAGTGCTAGACAGTCTGAAGAACAAATTACCAATGTACAGTTTGCCACAAATTATTTCTGTAACTAATAATAAAGTAATAAACACATTTTTGAACACAGGATGACAAAACTCCACTTTTCCTGCAGGTCACTAGTTGCAAGTTGCGCCCGAAGACGGTCAAACTACTACCAGAGAGAGGTCAGCGGATGGTGAGCCACCCGAAAGGGAACACACTAGAAACGTGCTAAGATACAGAACATAATAATCATTTTTTCCCTTGCCAACTGCATTGTGGACCATTGTTTTACATTTTATAGGTCACCTGTCATGATTCTGTAAAGGACATATGTCTGAATTTTATGGCAAAAAGTCCTCCTCACCCAGGTACCTTTGTATGTAGATAAATATAAATGTATAAAAACATACAAGTCATATATAGTTTGGATTTGCAATATATCTTGTGACACTAGTTTCTGACCCAGCTCATGCTTGACAACCCAAACCACCCAGTCCACCTACCCACATACTGATTTACCTTTGACCTACACCTATACCAACAGTACTTACCTGTTATCTACCTACGCAACTACTTAACTACCCACCTAATTAACCAAACAGCTCAGTACCTACTTACCTACCTACCAACCGTGCCATGAAAAAGCATTGACACCCCCCTTTTTTCCTTGTTGCATACTTTCTCCACTTTAATACTAATGCATTGCATACATACCCCACACAGTATATAGCACTTTTCAAGGTACCCAAAGACGCTTTACAATTGCACACATTTATTCATGCCAGAGTCACACCCTTGTGGTGGTAAGCTCCTTCTGCAGCCAGAGCTGCCCTGGGGCAGTCTTAACGGAAGTGTGGCTGTCATTCAGCGCCTACGACCCCTCTGACCACAACAAACATCCAACCACATTCATTCATATTAAGTCTATTGCCCGGGGAGACCACGATGACATACGCTCGGGCGGGGATACGAATCGGCAACCCTCTAGTGTTAGGACGTGCACTTACCCTCTGTGCCAAATCGTAAATGTCAGACAAACATACCCAACCCAAGTAAACATAAAATGAAGATTAAAAAAAAAAAAATCTAAGATACCTGGTCCTCTGTGCAAAACGTAATACCCCCCTAACCTAATTACTGGTAGGCCCTCCCTCCGCAGCAACAACTGAAATAAAAAGTTTTCTGTAACTGGCAATGAGTCTTTCACATTTCTGTGGAGATGTTTTGGCCCACTCTTCCTAGCTGAATTGTTTTAATTCAGCAACAATTTTCGGGCATGAACAGCCTTTTTTAGGTCATGCCAAAGCATTAAATCTCCCATGGATGCAATTTTTGCCCGTTCTCTTCCTAAACTCTTCATGAACACTGACCTTAACTGAGGCAAGGGATGTATGCAGTTCTTTAATGTTGTCATTTTTGAAGGCCGACCACTGTTCCATGCTTTCTCCATTTGAGGATAACGGCTCTCACCATGGTTTACTGGAATCATAAAGCTTTACAAATGGCTTTGTAACCCTTTCCAGACTGATAGATGTCAATTTATTTCTCATCTCTTCTTGAATTTCTTTGGATCTTGGCATTTTTTTGCAGCTTTTTGAGCTCTTTGGCTGACTTCATTTTCTCAAACAGGTCCTATTTAAGTCAAAAAAATTTGATTAGCCACAGTTAATTCATGCCTTAATGGGGGGTGGGGGGGGGGGGGGGGCATTACTTAAGCAACGTAGCTTTCAATATTTTTTTCCCCTTCATAAATAAAATAATTTTTCTTGTTATTTACTTGGGTTATCTTTGTCTGATATTTACATTTGTTTGATGATCTTAAATAAAGAGGGAACAATACAAAAATAGGAAGAATTTGAAAGTAGGGTCAATACTCTTTCACGGCACTGGAGCTACCTACCTACTCCCTTGCCAGCCTTCCTACCCGCTTATCCACCCACCTACCTACCTACATATCTACCTACCAACCTGCCTGCCCACCTACCTACCTATCTACCTGCAAGTTGAGTAAAAAAAGACTGAAGGAGAATACTCATATTCCTGAATGACTGAGTTACATTCTGATTCCTCTCCAGATTACCCAGCTCCCCATCCAGAACTGTTGCAATATGGCGCCCCCTGCAGTTTGCCCACAGTTCCTTTTGCGACAAATGACACTCAAAACAAATCTCACAGGCTAACTCACAGTGCTGGGACTAGGTACTACACCCCCCCACACTCCAAGTCAGCAGGTGAACAGCACAGGAAATAATTGTCATTTTTATTAAAATTGAAATTATTATTATTATTTCAATTAAAACTGTACATGTGTTCATGTCTTGTTCAGGTGGCTCTGGAGCATATCATTTTAATGCCACCTCTGGTTTCCCCATTATTCACTTCCAATGGGACAATGCAACATCCACTCTTCAACGTATAGACTTGGACAGGTACTTATTGTCTTTACAATGCAATTCCATGTGTTGTCATATGGAGGTTTGGGAGGGTTACTTTAAAAAATGTATTCCACTAGTTACCTGTTAAAAAATGTAGTCAGTAACATAATTCATCCATCCATTTTCTGAGCTGCTTCTCCTCACGAGGCTTGCGGGCGTGCTGGAGCCCATCCCAGCTATCATCGAGCAGGAGGCGGGGTACACCCTGAACTGGTTGCCAGCCAATCGCAGGGCACATACAAACAAACAACCATTCGCACTCACATTCACACCTACGCAGGCACGGGGGGAACATGCAAACTCCACACAGGCGGGGCCGGGGATTGAACCCCGCTCCTCACAACTGTGAGGCTGACGCTCTAACCAGTCGTACAACGTGCCGCCTAACATAATAAGTACCACAATATTTAAGTAATGTAAGTTGATTACTTTCAGTTACTTTTGGATTTCTCCAACACCAGACATGACAAAAGAAATTCATCCATCCATCCATCCATTGTCTGAGCCGCTTCTCCTCACTAGGGTCGCGGGCGTGCTGGAGCCTATCCCAGCTGTCATCGGGCAGGAGGCAGGGTACACCCTGAACTGGTTGCCAGCCAATCGCAGGGCACATAGAAACTAACAACCATTCGCACTCACAGTCATGCCTACGGCAATTTAGAGTCTCCAATTAATGCATGTTTTTGGGATGTGGGAGGAAACCGGAGTGCCCGGAGAAAACCCACGCAGGCACGGGGAGAACATGCAAACTCCACACAGGCGGGGACGGGGATTGAACCCCGCACCTCAGAACTGTGAGGCTGACGCTCTAACCAGTCGGCCACCGTGCCGCCAAAAGAAATTCAATATCACTAAAATATATATTGATATATATTTTCTGTCTTGTTCTGTAAATATTGAATGTGCATGTTTGTGCAATGCGGTAGGAACACGTAGGGCATTCTAATCCAAAACCTCAGAACTATGAGACAAGATGTGCATACCTCTATCGAGTAAAATTGGAGGGAAAAAGGACAAACTGAATTTATAAGGGCAACCTTTGTTTTATCAGCGGTATCTTAACCCCTCCTCTTACTGACACACGCATGCGCACACACACACACACACACACGTACACACACTTCCCACCTTATGACACGATGATGCGCTGCTAACTCTGGAAAAGGTTGGGGCTGAAAATCAACAACGACCTCTCTCCGCGTTAAAATTGTAATCCTGTAAAATAATCAACATTTTTAAATGTAATTTTTTAAAATGTACCTGTAATCTGATTACATGTTTTTTTTCTGTAACTGTAATGGAAGACAGTTACTTTTTAAATTATTTTTATTTTTTGGTATTCTGATTACGCAATCCTGTTGCATGCATTCTGGTACTCCCAAACCTGGTCAAATGGTAGTGTTGTATAAAAAATTGTATATACTGTATGCTTCCCCTGCGTAATGATCCAAATACAAGAGTTGCATCCTAAATTCTGCCTTAGATTACAGAGATAGACAACTTGTATTACATTCTAGCTACCTGCCTACCTACACTATATTGCCAAAAGTATTCGCTCACCTGCCTTGACTCCGATATGAATTGAAGTGACATCCCATTCTTAATCCAAAGGTTCTAATTATGACATCGGTCCACCCTCTGCAATTATAACATCTTAAACTCTTCTGGAAAAGCCTTCCACATGGTTGAGGAGTGTGTTTATGGAAATTTATGACCATTTTCCCAAAAAGCGCTTTTGTGAGGTTACACTGATGTTGGACGATAAGGCCTGGCTCTCAGTCTCCGATCTAATTTATCCAAAAGTGTTCTTCATTGTTGAGGTCACGATTGTGCAGGCCATTCAAATTCATCCACATCAAACTCTGTTAGCTGTCTTTTTATGAACCTTGATTTGTGAACCGTGATTTGTGCACAGTCAGGTTTGAACAGGAAGGGGCCATCTCCAAACTCTTCCCACAAAGTTGGAAATGTCCAAAATATTAGCCTCCAGTGAAAGGAAGTCTAGAGATTTTGGACAGTCAAACATTATGGGGATTACCCCTTCCTGTTTAAACATGTCTGTCCACCGATCCACAAAGCAAGGTCCATAAATATGTGGATGAGAGAATTTGGTATGGATGAACTCAAATGGCCAAAGATAGCTGGGATAGGCTCTGGCACGCCCGCGACCCTAGTGAGGATAAGTGGTATGGAAAATGGATGGATGGATGGATGGATGGATGGATGGATGGATGATAGCAAGGTGACCAGGTCCTAAGATAGCAAAGCACACCCATGCCAATGATGCTCCCTCCACCATGCTTCACAGTTGGGATAAGATTTTGATGTTGGTGTGCTGTGCCATTTTTCCTCCACACATGGTGTTGTGTATTCCTCCCAAACAAGTTTACTTTGGTTTCATCTGTCCATAAACTATTTTGGAATCATCTTTATCATACACATGAAATTCGTTCTCTGGATTTTACCCATCACAGTAAACACACACACTTGTTAGTGGAACACACTGGACCAGGAGAAAACTTAAGCGCCCGGGGAGCACTTCGGGGTAATCATTGTCTTGCTCAAGGACACCACAGCAGTAAGTCCAGGAGACGTTGGTGGATGGTCCAGTCGGGGTCTTGAACCTAGTTCCCCAACAGTGGCAGGCGGAGTACGCCACCGCAGCCCCGTATTTTGCCAGCAGTGCTGTGGAACATCCAAGTGCTCTTTTGCAAACTTTGACGTGCAGGAATGTTTTTTTCGACAGCAACGGGTTCCTCCTTTGTGTTCTCCCATGAACCCCATTCTTGTTTAATACGTTACATATGGTAGATTTTTGAACAGAGATGTTGACATGTGCCAGTGAGTTCTGTGAGTCTTCAGCTGACACTCTAGGGTTCTTGTCTACCTCATTTAGCATTCTGCACTGTGCTCCTGCAGTTATCTTCACAGGACAGCTACTCCTAGGAAGAGAGATCTCAAGAGAGCAATTCACACTAGACATCCCAAGAATCTTGTTGAACTGCAACAGTTTTATAAAGGTCCAAAGGTCATCCTGATCATCGTGGATGTCTACAGGAATTGATACCAAAGGAGGGTCAACCAGTTATTAAATCCAAGGGTTCAGTTACTTTTTCCTCCCTGGCCTGTGAATGACTATATGCTATTTTCATTAAAAATATGACAACAGGCGGCACGGTGAGACTGGTTAGAGCGTCTGCCTCACAGTTCTGAGGACCGGGGTTCAATCCCCGGGCCCGCCTGTGTGGAGTTTGCATGTTCTCCCCGTGCCTGCGTGGGTTTTCTCCGGGCACTCCGGTTTCCTCCCACATCTCAAAAACATGCATGGAAGGTTCATTGACGACTCTAAATTGAATGTGAGTATGACTGGTTGTTTGTTTGTATGTGCCCTGCGATTGGCTGGCAACCAGTTCAGGGTGTACCCCGCCTCCTGCCCGATGATGGCTGGGATAGGCTTCAGCACGCCCGCGAGCCTAGTGAGGAGAAGCGGCTCAGAAAATGGATGGATGGATGGATGGAATATAACAACATATAATTGTTTGTGTGCTATTAGTTTACGCAGACTCCGTTTATCCTTGATATTTAGATGATCAGACCATATTTTATGACCAATTTATGCATAAATTTAAGAAATTCCAAAGGGTTCACATAATTTTTCCTCCTCCCTACTCTATCTATTGAGAATTGAGTGTAGGTTTATGCTGTCATTTATAGCTTCAAACCAAGTAGTAATGACAATAATGTCCACTGGGGCGCAGCAGAGTCCCTTAAAATGCATAACATCTGTAATATTTTGGCGGTGGCTTAAATCTAGATTTGCCTTTCCACAATGTAGGCGCTGTCTAGAAGAGTGTCCACAGTTGGGCATCATGGGCGACCTTCAAGTGCTCAACCTGCAGCACAATCTGATCACCAGCATCAGCCAGCTGTCACTCCTGAGGCAACTCGTCGTCCTCAACTTGTACGACAACCACATTGCTGACATGAGTGGTATCGAAGGGCTCACCTCCCTCAGGATCCTCAATTTTGCCAATAACAGGTGGGTTGTTGTGTAATAAGTGACATTATGTTATTACTATGATATAGCCCAGCCCTCAGTCTCTGGTGGAAGCAGACAAAAATATGAAAAACTATTTATTTACATACGATCTTACATTTATATACAATTAACATGTATATTAGTGCAAACGTTTCAACATTTTGGGTACATTTTTTAAAAATATTTTTACATACAGTATTACATTTAATTACATACATGAGAGCAAGTGCTCAAATTGATGTGGTAGTTATTGCTTTATTGAACCAATTTAAAAACCCTGAAAAGGCACTGCCTAGCACAGCCTTTTTATGTCCTTGCATTATTAGAATAATAGCTTTTAATGTTTTGATGGTATGATGTAATTCTGTCATGTTTGTAAATGTTACTGTACATAATGAATAAACTGCACTGAAGCTTGATTTGAAGAAAATCGTGAATCGAATTGAAATCGCCAGAAAAATTGCTATTAATTTTTTTTCTCTAAAATCGTTCAGCCCTTGTTTGAACATTAACATTGTGATAAAATAATGGAAGACAAAACAATATGAAACTCTCCAGTGCATTGGCTATGGGTGTACCATAGAACTGAGTTGTGGACTTTGACTGTAGTTCATCAGGTTTTCGAAAAAAGTTCATTATCAGTCGTATCACCACCAACCATAATCCATGCTTGTACGAATTGGTCACACCACAAAGAAGAGTGTTGCTGAAAGCCCTGTCAAATGTGAATGATATCCAGTTTTTCTTTGATCAAAATATCAGTCATGTTAAAATAGCTCTGATGTAGCTTCACGCCTCGGGTGTCAATACAAGTCTCCAATACTGCAACTTCTCTGTTGCAGGATCCATAAAATTACCTGCTTGGACAACCTATCCAAGCTCAACATCCTGGATTTGCATCACAATCAGGTACCTCGTTCATTTCCCCTCAACCGATTAATAAAGTGTGTCCTTCTATCAGACACTTAACTTGTCTTTCTCTTGTGTCCAGTTGTCTCTACGCCTTAGTAGCCTAGCTGCTCAGGTTTTGCTCAGAAGACTGGAGCTATCATAAAACCTTTATCAACTGTTAGATGTTTTTTAGCAACATTTGTAACAGTAATATAAAGTATAGAAATAGTCTAAATAATTTTATTATAATAATAATATCATGTGCAAAGAATTATCTGTTCAAAGGTCAACTGTTGCTGTCGCAAAACCTTGTGCAATGTTTTAACTATTCACTGATACACAAGTCCAAAAATAGGTGAATCGCTGTTAATATAGTATTTAAAAATCATTGGAAAAAAAATTTCACTAAATACTTTTAACCATATTGTATTTTAAAATAATTTCCATATAGTGATTTTCTCCTTAAACAATTTGTAATAATTGCAATGCTAGTAATATTTCCATACAAATTTTTTTTAAATGAGCATACAATATTTCCATATTTTAAAATGTGAATATTTTGTACATTTTGTGATAACTGATAATAATTAATGAAATAATATTAAAATACATCTAAATTTCAAAATATTTTGTCACCGTCGTAAACGTTGATTAACTATACAAATGTTTTAACCACCAACAAACACGTGTAGAAATAAGTAAACCACTGCCTACATTAAGGCATCAAAAAGATTAACTTACAGTGGTTAATCTTTTTGTTTGTTTTGTTAAACAATGTTTTAGGTCGTGTGTGTCTGACCCTGGGCAAAAGTACTGGGAATTGCTGTGCATATTCTTCTTCACCCCACCCCAGAATTAAGTGTCACAAAAAAGCCAGAGAAAAAATAGGGTATTATATATTATTAAGACACCTGTGAACTATTTAAAATGGTGAATAAAAGCACAAAATATTTTCTTTAAAAGCTCCCACCATGTTTTGTCTCTTGCTTACTCCCACATGGACTTTCTCAGTGATCCAATCCAAGAGGCTAGAATCTCAGCCGTGGGAACGAATGTTTCCGTTGGTCCTTCTGCAAGTTATGATGTCATTGTCCATTAACAGTCATCCAAATCGGTTATGCGAACCTGTTATTTTTTTTGCATTACACCTACACAGACAGACACACACACATGCACACAGTCACGCACATACACAGACAGACAGACACACACACACACACACACACACACACACACACACATACAAACAAACACACACTCACACACGGCAAACCCAAACACACACACACACACACACACACTCACACACGGCAAACCAGCCAAGAGAAATCTAACGATGCTATGAGAAAAGATTAAACAGAAAGGCCCCCGATTGGTCGTCTTAATTGTGTTGTGCCAATGCGCCGCCCACACTGCACATCAGTGCACTCCAAGCAGTCCTTGCTTTGTGGCGCCACTTTACATGAGCCACAGTCCGAATACATGAATAATTACAGCACAGCACCATGTTTGAAGTTTGAAGGCATCAGCATGGTTTTTAGCTCTGAATGTCCATAGAAAAATAAAACATGGGATTATATATCGCGGCGGCACGGTGGACGATTGGTTAGAGCGTCACCCTCACAGTTGTGAGGACCCGGGTTCAATCCCCGGCCCCGCCTGTGTGGAGTTTGCATGTTCTTCCCGTGCCTGCGTGGGTTTTCTCCGGGCATTCCGGTTTCCTCCCACATCCCAAAAACATGCATTAATTGGAGACTCTAAATTGCCCGTAGGCATAACTGTGAGTGCGAATGTTTGTTTGTTTCTATGTGCCCTGCGATTGGCTGGCAACCAGTTCAGGGTGTACCCCGCCTCCTGCCCGATGACAGCTGGGATACGCTCCAGCACGCCCACGACCCTAGTGAGGAGAAGCGGCTCAGAAAATGGATGGATGGATTATATATCGCTGGTGTCAGGCGGAAACCTCGCTTCTCCAAAACCAGCACTTTTCAGGAAACCCCCCAAAAATGGCACTTTTGTTTAGCCATTAACATTGCAACACTTAAGATTTGTAAATCACTCAAAAAAAAACCATACACAAATGGGGACTGACCAGTAGTATGTTTTTGTGAAAAAGTATGAAATTGACCGACACCAGCGATATAGATTTATTATCATATGTTGAACCGTCACTTACTTCCAGAAATTATTAGAATTATTCGTCACCGGAGGTGGGGGGGTAACGTTGATATCCTTCCTAGAAATTATGTGGGGGGGGGTAACAATTTTGCCCCCTCCATTCAACGCCGCTGGTAATGACACTGTATACATAAAAAGACAACGCCAATAATAACATCAGTAAATGTGAAAATTCAAATCAAATAATCAATAAATGGAGACTAAACCATGTTGTGACACGTATTTCGGGGTGGCAATAGCCTTGGCTCTCTCTGATGGGACCACAAGTAAGCAAACCCTTACATGTCATTTGACCAAGACAGAGCGATTGAGAAAACAGGGTAACTGGCCTGAATGATAATTTTAGCCTTTTTCTCTGCTGCTGTAGTTTGAATGTGTAAATTGTCAGTCGAAAAATGTTACATGAGATAAATTGCTTGCAAGTGAGATGGAATGTCGGCTGTAATTTACATTTCAACTAGTAAGTTAATTAAAAAAATAACGGTGGTGAAAATTCAGACATATAAGTCACATGATCCTTGGTGGTCTACATAATTGAATACTTTGCAGCATCATATGGACATCGGCGATAATGCTTCTGGATTGGCAGACCGGGGTTGTGGTCCCCCTTTTTAAGAATGGGGACTGAAGGTGTGTTCTAACTATAGGGGATTATTCAGGGGTTCTGGAGAGGAGGGTCCATCGGGAAGTTGAATTTCAGATTCAAGAGGAGCAGTGTGGTTTTCGTCCTAGCTGTGGAACAGTGGACCAGATCCAAACCTTCAGCTGGGTCCTTGAGTGTGCGAAGGTGTTCGACTGTGTCCTTTGCTTTGGGGGGTGCTTCGGGAGTATGGCGTACCAGACCCCCTGATAACCCCCTGTATGACCGGTGTCAGAGTTTGGTCCGCATTGCCAGTGGATTCCTTTCCAGTGAGGATTGGACTCCGCTAAGGCTGCCCTTTGACACCAATGCTGTTGATTACCTCTATGGACAGAATTTCTTGGCGTAGCCAACGTGTTGAGGGGGTCCGGTTTGGTGATATCAACATTACGTCCCTGCTTTTTGCAGATGGTGTGGTTCTGATGGCTTCATCAATTCATGATCTTCAACTCTCACTGAATGGTTCGCAGCCGACCGAGTGTGTACCGGCTGAGCTGAAAATCAGCACCTCCAAATCAGAGACCAAGGTCTTCAGTCGGAAAAGGGTGGCGTGCCCTCTCCGGGTAGGTGAAAAAATCCTGCCCCAAGTGGAGGAGTTTAAGTATCTTGGGGTCTTGTTCATGAGTGAGGGAAGAATGGAGCACGAGATAGACAGACGGGTTGGTGCAGTGTCTGCAGTAATATGGACCCTGTATCAGTCTGTCGTGATGAAAATTTACCAATTGATCTACGCTTCTACCCTCACCTATGGTCACGAGCTGTGGCCGAAAGAACAAGATCACGGATACAAGTGGCCGAAATGAGTTTCCTTCTTTGGGTGTCCGATACACTGGAGAGACTATGGCTCTTGGCTGGCCTGGGAATGCCTTGGGTGAGGGGGAATTCTGGGTCTCCCTGCTCAAGCTGCTGTCTCCGCGACCCGACCTCAGATGAGCGGAAGAAAATGGATGGATGGATGGAGGATACTTGGATTTGTACCTGGATTTGGTCTTCATCCTGTGATCATTGCTATTTGTAAAAGCAAGAAAAAATATATTTTGAATGACGACAGTACATTCTAAAAGTTGGCGTCCATCCTGTATGATGAGCCAGAGCTGAGCTTCAAATGTGACCTGACACGTCCGAATAGCGAGTAAGGCCGCGACGCTTTCCACTTGGCCCGTTTGACATGAGCGCCTCCACGACACGCTCTATTCACTCTAAAAGCCAAGGCCCCTCGAAACCTTCTCCTCTCATCAATTCTACTTGTACTGTCAGCATTGCAGTGTGTGGGTGGCGGAACGGCCCGACGCTGAGGCGCCTCACAAAGATGCAGTCACTGTGAATTACAACTGCAGAGCACGTTATGTGTGCAACCTCTCATTTGGCAGTAAGAGCCATCATGATATAACTGCTTTTATGGGGGCACATTGCCAACCCTTTAGTATGTATTATTTATGTGAATGTTATGAGCTTTGTGGAAATTGAGTGGTCCAGTTTATGTGACTGGTAAAACGGCCTACCTTGAGAAAGGTGGTAGATTAGTTTTACTTTTTAATTTAATTATAATTATTTCAGACATTTAATAAAATGATATTGAAATAAATAAAAAGAAACACATTCACCAGTAGGTTACATGCAAATATAATTAAATTAAAAATTCATGACTAAAATTAAATATTATTGAATGAAAATATTTCCAAATTTATCCAAATATGTACCTTAATTCACATTAAATAAAAAAAATCGATTAAAGATTGAATTACTTAAGATAAAAAAATACTTCCACCCATTTTCTATTCCGCTTAACCTGTTTAGGTTCATGGGCAACTGCAGCCTATCTATCCATCCATTTTCTGAGCGGCTTCTCCTCACGAGGGTCGCGGGCGTGCTGGAGCCTATCCCAGCTGTCATCGGGCAGGTGGCGGGGTACACCCTGAACTGGTTGCCAGCCAATCGCAGGGCACATACAAACAAACAACCATCCACACTCACATTCACACCTACAGGCAATTTATAGTCTCCAATTAATGCATGTTTTTTGGATGTGGGAGGAAACCGGAGTGCCCGGAGAAAACCCACGCAGGCACGGGGAGAACATGCAAACTCCACACAGGCGGGGCCGGGGATTGAACCCGGGTTCTCAGAACTGTGAGGCTGACGCTCTAACCAGTCGTCCACCGTGCCGCCAACTGCAGCCTATCTCATCTGAATTTGGACAAAAGGCGGACTACACCTAAAACTGGTCAGTGCTCCATGTTAAGATAAGAATAACATTTTAATAGTACTGTAGCGTCTTCAATGACCACAGGAGATGCTATTCTGCTAAACACAGCTACTGTGGGCCATGGCGTCTCTCTCTCGCTCTCTTTCTTTCTCTCTCTCTCGCTTGCTCTCACGCTCACTCTCTCTCTCACTCACTCCTACCAAGCAGCTCAGTCTGTTCAAAACCACTCCAAAATAACAGACCTAAGTACAACATACTACAATATGCTGCATAATCTCACACGAGCTTCGTTCATGTCGAGCTGCCGAACTGTTTCACGGTTCCCTTCTTATTTGGCAACAGTGATCACTTTCTTCTTAAAAGCAGCAGAGTAACTTGCCCTTCTTTTACTAGCCTTTTTTGTTTTACCTGGGAGATGTGCTCTGTGAAGTGTCAGTACAAGAAATAAATCTGCCGTCTAGTAAACAGACGCTAAATCTGATGCCGTCAAACGAACATGGTAACAACAGATATGATATGGTATGATATGATAACATACTAATATTATGTTATCTTGCAAGGCTGTCATAATTTTTGAAAATGCACTCCGAGCGCTCTCTGCTACATTCTGGACAGTTCAGAAACTCAGTTCCACTGGAATGTGCGGAGCACGCACAGTCTCAAGAGTAGAGTTAGGGCGTCATATGAAGTTTCCAAATGCACCTTCGGTGAGCAGCGAAAATTTACCTTATTAATTATACATTTGTCTCACTAGACATCACATACTGGAATAAAAGTATACCTTTTTCACAACCCCTACCTACCAGTGTACATCAATACAATATGACAAAATGTTTTCATTTTCCTTATACGTATGTATAGTACGCAACATGGTTATAATAGTTGGAGATTTTCCATTATGGTTCGTTTTTATTTCCTTTTGACTGTTTTTTTTTCAAATTCAATTTGCTTGAATTAGTTTTGAAAGCAGGTTTGTTCGTTTTTATTTATTTAAAAAAAATGCTTTGTTTTAGTTTAGTTTTTATTAGTTTCAGAATTAATTTTAGTTTTTTCATACATTTTAAAAATGTATTAACTTACTAACAGATGAATGACCATCCACAAATCATATACAGATGTTATTTAACAGTCCACAAAAGTTGAAGTCCAATAAGTGCTGTGCATAATACTGCTTCTAATGTTAGAGTAGATGCATCACAAGGTCCATAAAATCATTCATGAGATACATGCAATTCTATGGCCTTTTTGAAAATGTTTTTATATTTTTTAACTTAAATACCCCTCTGTTCAGTATTTTAAAAAACAAAAAACTAATTCAAGTACTTATTTGCATGATTTTCTTCCCTTACTGCGAAATTGCAAACTTCCCAAGTGGACATTCATATTTGTGTGACATTCATAGTCAAAATATTAGACAGACAGACAGATAAAAAAACACTTTTATTGACTTTTGTTTTATTTAGCAGAAAACTTAAGTCTGGTTGTGCTATGCACTATTTGTTCATATATGAATCAAAAAAGGAGAGAGCACTTTTTTATCACCTAGCGTCACGTTTCGGGCTGAGTTGAATAACACAACAAAGGGGAGCCATATCAAATCTGTCAACTAGCCACCTAAAATCAATGTCATCGGGCAGCGCCTTTTTATTGGCTACTCCCCGATGATGTAGTTTCTAGTCGACACACAGTAAAAGAGCTACAATTCCCAAACGATTGTTTGACCTTCCTAGTTCCGTAATACATTTAAAATCAACCCTGAAAGCTCACGTATGAAATTAATTGACAAAGACAAAAATTAAGGAAATTTTTGCTATAATTATAGTTAGTTTTAGTTTTGTAAAAGTAAAATGTAGTTCTCGTTAGTTATCGTTTTTAAAAAATATTTTTGTTTTAATTTTGTTCACTAATATGTTTTTTCAATTTTAGTTTTAGTTATTTTTGTTTTGTTTTCGTTTACTATAATAACCTTGATAGGAACTGTTGATTTTAAAAAAAAAAATTAAGGAAAGAAATGTGTATTATATACAAAAAAAATACAGTAAAAGAAATTACATCAAATTAAAAATTAAATACAATTAAACAACTCTAATAAAATTTCATACAAATAAGTAAAATAAACAGTTGACTGAAAATCAGCAGCAATGTAGATGACTGGTTAGCACATCTGCCTCGCAGTATATAGGTTGTGGGTTCGTTTGTGGGCGCTAACCTTCCTGTATGGAGTTTACATGGTCCCCCCGTGCTTGCGTGGGTTTTCTCTGGGTACTCCGGTGTCCGCCCAAAAACATGCATGGTAGGTTAATTGACTAAATTGGCCTTAGATATGAATGTGAGTTTGAATGATTTTTTGTCAATGTGTGTCTATATGTGCCCGACGATTCGCCAGCAACCAGTCCAGGGTGTATCCCCACTTCTTGCCTAAAATCAGCCGGGATGGGTTGTAGCACACTCATGACCCAGAAAATGGATGGATGAAAAACAATAAATCAACTAATAAATCAACTAAATATATCCAATTATGGATGAAATTAAAATAGATAAAAATAGATAAATAAATTAATACTAAGCAATAAAAAATAAACAAAATAAAATTTAAGTACAATTCCATCCATCCAGGTCACGGGGACATCTGCTAAGCAGGAAAGCCCAGACTTCCCCACTAGCCACTTCATCCTTTGAAAAGAAGAGTCCTTTGATTTACTTAATTTGAACATGTACGTCGGTTGCATGATTAAAATGTGTTAAAATGACATTTTTTGGGGGACAATAGGGGTAAATTGTCATTTTAACCCCTCTCACACACTGCAAATGGAACATAGTTATTTTAAATGGAAAGGTTGGAAACTGAAGGCATTCTTACAAGTGTGCTTTGGTGCCAGATGCCTTTAATTTTATTATACTATAAGGGGGCGGTCGTTGACCTTTCTCAAAGTGTTTTTTCCAATGTCACCTCATTCGGCCGTTCACACTGTGATTAATGATTGTTATGTAACCTTTTGTCTCATTGGCAGATCTGCAAGATGGAGAACTTAAGCCATTTGGTGGAGCTGCAGGTGTTGAACCTGGCTGGGAACAACATCTCCCGAGTGGAGAACCTCCAAGGCCTGGACTGTTTGATGGAGCTCAATCTACGACACAACTGCATCTCTTTTGTGGTGAGAGCCCTTAATTTATTTGACTTCAGATTAAATTCTCCCCTTTCGAAAATATTGGAAGTAGAATTGGCTCCGTAAATAAAACCTTTATTAGATAAACAGGCAATTTTAAGAAGCATTTTAACATTCTTAACAGTCATACCACAGTTTAATGAAACTAAATAAAAGTAACATAAAAATGATAAACTTTGATACCATAATCTGCTTGCATCACATGGCGAAGGCAAAAAAGCTTGGTAGCGTAGCATCGACCATGTGTGTGTAGGGTACCTGCTGCTATATATATATATATATATATATATATATATATATATATATGTATATGTATATGTATGTACATGTGTGTGTGCGTGTGTGTGTGTGTACACACACACACAACGCCAATTCCAACGAAGTTTGGATGTTGTGTTAAACATAAATAAAAGCAGAATACAATGATTTGCAAATCATGTTCAACCTATATTTAATTGAATACACTACAAAGACAAGATATTTAATGTTAAAACTGATAAACTTAAGTGTTTTTAGCAAATAATCATTAAATTTAGAATTTGATGGCTGCAATACGTTCCAAAAAAGCTGGGGCAGGTGGCAAAAAAGACTCAGAAAGTTGAGGATTGCTCATCAAACACCTGTTTGGAACATCCCACAGGTGACCAGGCTAATTGGGAACAGGTGGGTGCCATGATTGGGTATAAAAGGTGCTTCCCTGAATTGCTCAGTCATTCACAAGCAAAGATGGGGTGAGGTTCACCTCTTTGTGAACAAGTGCGCGAGAAAATAGTCGAACAGTTTAAGGACAATGTTCCTCAACGCACAATTGCAAGGAATTTAGGGATTTCATCATCTACGGTCCATAATATCATCAAAAGGTTCAGAGAATCTGGAGAAATGACTGCATGTAAGCGGCAAGGCCGAAACCAGCATTGAATACCCGTGACCTTCGCGGCACGGTGGACGACTGGTTAGAGCATCTGCCTCACAGTTCTGAGGAGGGTCGGGGCCGCACGGCTCGGTGGGACGGTCCTCTTCGTCTGAGGTTGTCCTGCCTGATGAGCCTGACCTGCAGGAGGCATGCCTTTTAATCACTCACCTAGCACACACTCAGACCACTCACTGTATATAGTGGGTACGGAAAGTATTCAGACCCCCTTAAATTTTTCACACTTTGTTATATTGCAGTCATTTGCTAAAATAATTTAAGTAAATTTTTTTCCTTATTAATGTACACACAGCACCCCATATTGACAGAAAAAAACGGAATTGTTGAAATGTTTTGCAGATTTATTAAAAAATATTAACTGAAATATCACACAGCCATAAGTATTCAGACCCTTTGCTGTGACACTCATATTTAACTCGGGTACTGTCCATTTCCTCTGATCATCCTTGAGATGGTTCTACACCTTCATTGGAGTTCAGCTGTGTTTGATTATACTTGTAGTGTATATTGATTTGGATAAAAACGGAATTAATTTAGGAGAAATGAATAAGCCGGAAGCGCCGCCTGCGTTACTTTTGGTTTAGCGCAATTTTAAGTTTCAACGTTAAAATCTAATTATTTTATCTCGGAAATGGGCACCACGTCTCTTTTTAGATGTATAAAACGTCAGGTCAAAGTGACGAAAGACCTCTATGTCTCGTAATCCGAAGGTTGCTACAGGAATTAGATTCTCAATAACCAGAGGTATTTTGTCGAACCCACACACACACATGATACAGGTAGTGACTTTTTATAGAAAATTTAATGAGATCTAACAGGGGAATCTACAGGGGAACAATGCAGGGAAAACCAAAGCAAAGGACAGACTAACATTGGTAGAAGGAGGCTGCACCTCTGATGTGAGGGCAGATTGAGCGTGCAGCGACATTGCATAGAGCTGGGGGTTCCTGTTCTCGTTAATTTAAACCCAAATATGCACCAATCTGTACTTTTAGTAGACCGGAAGTTGGACTTACGTGCATGGAACACAATTTAGGCAGGCTGGTCGATCTCCCGAATGTTTGGCCGGTCCGCACGGGGAACAGGTGGATTTGGCGGAGAAATGAGGAAGGGAAAAAGATCAAAAATAAGAGTTCCAAGGTAGGGCAGCTGGAGCCCGGGGGTGTCGCTGTTCGCAAGATGGTCGGCGCAGACGTGCACGGCTCGCTCCTTTCCCAATGGAGCTTGCCCGTGACCTGCCCAGGCACCTGCAAGGGTAGCCCGGGGCGCTGCCAGGGTGCGCGATAGACTTCTGGGCTGAGTCAGTCAGCAAGTTGGTCGAACAACCGCACCCAACAAAGGGGGCTCCGGCCTTTATGCCCAGCTGAAAAGGGGTGGTTCCCCCCCCCCCCCCCCCTTGCTGGGAACGTCTGGCGGAATCCCCTGTCAGAAGGAGTTTCAACTCCCACCTCCGACAGAACTTTGCTCATGTTCCGGGGGAAGCGGGGGACATTGAGTCCGAGTGGACATTGAGTCCGAGTGGACCATGTTCCGCGCCTCCATTGCTGAGGCGGCCGACCGGAGCTGTGGCTGTAAGGTGGTTGGTACCTGTCGTGGCGGCAATCACCAAACGGTGAGGGATGCCGTCAAGCTGAAGAAGGAGTCCTATCAGGCCTTTTTGGCTTGTGGGACTCCTGAGGCAGCTGATGGGTACCGGCTGGCCAAGCGGAATGCAGCTTTGGTGGTCGCTGAAGCAAAAACTCGGGCATGGGAGGAGTTTGGTGAGGCCATGGAGAAAGACTTCCGGACGGTTTCGAGGAAATTCTGGTCCACCATCCGGCGTCTCAGGAGGGGGAAGCAGTGCACCATCAACACTGTGTTTAGTGGGGATGGGGCGGTGCTGACCTTGACTCGGGACGTTGTGAGCCGGTGGGGAGAATACTTCGTCTTCCTCCTCAATTCCACCGACACGCCTTCCCATGAGGGAGCAGAGTCTGGGTTATCTGAGGCGGGCTCTCCTATCTCTGGGGTTGAGGTCACCGAGGTGGTTAAAAAGCTCCTCGGTGTCATGAGATTCGCCCGGATTTCCTGAAGGCTCTGGATGTTGTGGGGCTGTCCTGGTTGACACGCCTCTGCAACATCGCGTGGACATGGGGGACAGTGCCTCTGGATTGGCAGACTGGGGTGGTGGTCCCCCTTTTTAAGAAAGGGGACCAGAGGGTGTGTTCCAACTACAGGGGGATCACACTCCTCAGCCTCCCTGGTAAGGTCTATCCAGGAGTGCTGGAGAGGAGGGTCCGTCGGGAAGTTGAATCTCAGATTCAGGAGGAGCAGTGTGGCTTTCGTCCTGGCCGTGGAACAGCCTTGGCAGGGTCCTCTAGCGTGCATGGGAGTTCGCCAAACCAGTCTACATGTGTTTTGTGGACGGAGAAGGCGTTCGACCGTGTCCCTCGGGGGGTCCTGTGGGGGGTGCTTCGGGATTATGGGGTACCGAACCCCCTGATACGGGCTGTTAGGTCCCTGTACGACCGGAGTCAGAGTTTGGTCTGCAAATCTGGCAGTAAGTCGGACTCGTTTCCAGTGAGGGTTGGACTCCGCCAAGGCTGCCCTTTGTCACCGATTCTGTTCATAACTTTTATGGACAGAATTTCTAGGCACAGCCGAGGCGTAGTGGGGTTCCGGTTTGGTGGCCTCAGTATTGCATCTCTGCTTTTTGCAGATTATGTGGTTCTGTTGGCTTCATCAAGCCGTGACCTCCAACTCCCACTGGAGCAGTTCACAGCGGAGTGTGAAGCGGCTGGGATGACAATCAGCACCTCCAAATCTGAGACCATGGTCCTCAGTCGGACAAGGGTGGCTTACCCTCTCCGGGTAGGGGATGAGATCCTGCCCCAAGTGGAGGAGTTCAAGTATCTTGGGGTCTTGTTCACGAGTGAGGGAAGAATGGAACGGGAATGGAACAGGCGGATCGGTGCAGCGTCTGTAGTGATGCGGACTTTGTATCGATCCATTGTGGTAAAGAAGGAGCTAAGCCGAAAGGTGAAGCACTCGATTTACCGTTCGATCTACGTTCCTACCCTCACCTATGAACAAGATCCCGGATACAAGCGGCTGAAATGAGTTTCCTCTGCTGGGTGTCCGGGCTCTCCCTTTGTGATAGGGTGAGAAGCTCGGTCATCCGGGAGGATCTCAGAATAGAGCCGCTGCTCCTCCACATCGAGAGGAGCCAGATGAGGTGGCTCGGGCATCTGATTCGGATGCCTCCCGGACGCCTCCCTGGTGAGGTGTTCTGGGCATGTCCCACCAGGAGAGACCCGGGGACGACCCAGGACACGCTGGAGAGACTACATCCTTCGGCTGGCCTGGGAATGCCTCGGGATCCCCCCGGAAGAGATGGGTGAAGTGGCTGGGGAGAGGGAAGTCTTGGCGTCCCTGCTAAAGCTACTGCCCCCGCGACCCGACGTTACATTCATACATTAATTATTGTATTTACTTCCTGGCATCTAATAGAAGACCATTCATTTGTTCTGTCTGTCACTATGCCTCACTGGTATAAATAGAGGAACAAAGATACATTATTTATTGTAAATATAATTTTGTGAGCAATTAAGTACACAAGTATATACAGTAAATGAACTTTTAAATAGACACATTCCTCCATCTTGTGATCGGATCGGTGATCGGTTCTCGGTTTCTTAAACTCGCTGATCGGTGATCGGCCCCAAAAATCTTGATCGTGTAAAGCCTAATAAGTATATTCTATTTACCCCCAAAAAAAAAAAAATGCTAAATGAATGCTAACAAATATTAGACAGAGCAGGCAGCATGTGGCCCATGGGACATCCTTGCGCCAGAAGTTGATTGATATTCATGTCATGGCCATGGACCGGCTCCTTTCCACAAAGTTCTGTGAGATTGCTCTGTACGTGTAATTCAATCTGTCCAGTTGCTTTTGCTGCTTAGCGAGACATTATCAGAAGCTTCCCAGCTCAGCACATTAAATCGGAAGAAAGAAGAAACTCACTTCCTTGGCTTTCTAAAGTTTTTTATTCGTATTTTTTTATTTTTTATAATCTTCTAAACAGAAACACTACATGTCAGGACAAGCATATTAGTTTTGTACTCAAATTCCCAGAGCACTTCTCATGCTTTTTGCTGGAGCAAATCCACTTGGAATCAGACATTGCGTCATCTGGAATCTTTATCCATCACTCCTTTCTCTCGTGAATCGGTTCCACACGCAAATGATCGGATATGATATTTCATTTGATGTAGAGGGGCAAATGGGGCGGGTTGGTTCTCTGTCATTAGCGTTGTTTTCTGCCAAGCTCCAACTACAGGAGTAAACAACATACTTCTAGGTGTGCTGCTTCCCCGCCCCGCCCCCCCTCTCCATTCCTGGACCCAAAGAAATTACTTTTTAACCATTTGTTAAAATGAACCCCACGGATGCCAAGAAAATAATGGGCAAAAGGTGTTCTTACGACTCTTCTAGTGTGCAGTGCACTCCAGATGACCAACACAGTACACCACACCCATAACATATCGGTTGTAGTATGACTGACCTGTGAGTGGTGGTGCCCCAGGGCATCCAGACTGCTGAAAATACAAAGAAGAAGAAAGAGTAGTTGTGGAAGAAGAAATACTGTATAAAAAGCCAGGCTTACTGTTAGTTTATCTGGTAAGTACATTATGGTGCAAACTCTTGCCCTTGTCATTTTTATTGTGGTGAATTATTTGTGAGACACTCAACACAACCAGTTGCTCCTCGATTTGTGTCCAGCAACTGTGCCAGCTTCAGTGAGCTTCGTGATTGGCTAACGTTCCCGTATCAGTCAGTGGCTCAATCTAAGTTGGCGGTGACCACACACGTAATGATTTTCCATCGTAAATAATGAACAGGTTTACGATTGTGTTCCCCGATCGTTTTTTGCATCGATTGGAGAATCTGAGAATCGGGTCTTTACTGACTTTGAAAATAAGAAGGAAAAATTATCAAATTTGGTCTGATTGTCATAGTCGTAGTAGTTTTAGTTTGGATTCAATTATAACATACATCGCCACACGTTGAAAACGACTTCCAGAAAGCTATCAAATGTAAGTAGCGAGACATGGCCTAAGCACAAAGCTGTAGACTAGGTGAGTTTTTCAGTGAATAACTGAGGATAGGTACCCGAAAAAAAATCAGTAAATAGGGGAATTCGCGATTGCTGAACTGCAAATGTACCTGGGTTCACTGTACATGCATCTCATTCCTTGCTGCTCAGCACAATATGGCTAAAGTTATAATTGACTGACAACAGTAATCGTAGTTGTAGTAGTCAAGCAGCGTCCTGAAATGGATGGGTTCCATTGTATCCAACTCTTTTACCGCACACTAAATCTGTCATTGAAACAAAAGCGTGGCAGTAGTCATTTGTCAAAACGTCAGCTGTTTTCACTTGTCGTCAGGTGGCTCTTTCTGTCTGAGAATCCCCGTGACAGAGTGTGTTTGAAAGAACAGCGGCAGTGATAACGCAAGACAAAACACAGAACCATCACCCAGGGGCAGAGTGGCTTTAAGGATTACTTTTTCCACATCTTCGAGGTTCGGTGCGGTTGAGAGCCTAAAAAATATTCAACTGTATGTGCTAAGCTTTGTTGCGGATAGCTCGGCTTGAATGTCTGCGTAGTTTGTGTGTGTGGCCTTGACTTTGTTTGGAGAGACATACACTACATTAGCTTCACTGTCAAAGTCTCTTTTGTAATGTCATCATATAATTGCTTGTATTCTAGTTTGCTGAACAAGCACGATGTTGGGACAAGGGACCGTGCCCTGCTAGCATGACACGCCAGACCGTTGAGGTTGTATGAGTCACATTATCCACGTGGGGCTAATCAGGTCAACAAGGGTACACAAGCACGATATTATTACAGGAGACTGTGTTCACGTAAATATGGATAAAATCTATCAGCATAGTGAGGTATTGGTTGGCAGATTTGCCTCACAGTTCGGGATTTCGGGTTTAAATCTTGTCTCAGGCCCTCCTGTGTGGGGTTTGCATGTTCTGCTCGTGCTTGTGTGGGGTTTCACCGGGTACTCCGGCCTCCTCCTACATTCCAAAAAACATGCATTTTAGATTAATTGAAGACTAAATTGTCCCAGGGTGTGAATGTGATTATGAATAAATGTTTGTCTATTCATGCCCTGCATTTGGCTGTCGACCAGTCCAGTGTCTACTGCACCGCTCGCTCAAAGTCAGCGAGGATAGGCTCCAGCTTACCTGCCACCCTCAAGAGAACATGCACGAAAAGGGATGGATGGATAGATGGATGGACTTTTTTATTTATATGTCTGTGTCCCCAAGAATATATTTTGGTTTCTATCTATTTCCCCCAAATGCGTCTGTGAGTAATCCATTCTGAATTTGATTGATTGATTTACTGATTTTATTTGGTTGTTGCACAGTGTTAGCAAACAATACACCACACTACAATACAAGGGTCCCTTCATTTCAACAACCAAAACGGAATGGGCAGAAGCAAAAGCTGCTTGTTTTGGCCCATCCCATGCATCATGCATCACACATAAGTAGACCAACATAAACAAATCAGTTTTATCCAGTCTATCAGTTCAAATAATACATACATACTTACTATGTTGGTGACACCAGCTGTACAGTATACCAATAGTTTTTGATACTTATTTTTGATAATGTTAAAAAATATAGTTAGTAATTTAATCCATGTAACATAATGTTAAAGTAATGTAACCTGATTACTTTTAATTACTTTTGGATTCCTCCAATACCGAATATGCTAAAAATGACATAAAATAAATATGAATACAATATATATTTATATATTTATCTGGGCTTTTCAGTCTTATAAATATTTAATATGCATGGTTTTGAAATGCAGTAGGAAGTCAGAGCACCAAGAATTCAAATCCAAATGTCATGATGGTTTTTATGGTTTATATTATATTATATTTTGTTTCATGTTCAGGGTCAGAATCATCTTTATTTGCCAACTATGTCAAAAACACACAAGGAATTTGTCTCCGGTAGTTGGAGCCGCTCTAGTACGACAACAGTCAGTCAATTGACAGAGAATACTTTTGAGACATAAAGACATTTAAAAAAAAAAAAAAACACTCACTGAGCAATAAAAGGTTGCCAGTAATGTGGTAATGCCTGTACAATTTTTTTTCTTCTCTTTGAGAATTGTGCAAAATGATGCAGTCCTCTAGCAATTAGAACAATTTGAAATGACTAATAGAACAATAGTCCGGTACAATGACCATTGTGCAAAGGGCGCCGAGACTTCAAGAAATGCCTGCAGTTTAAAGTGACTAGTACTGCGATAATCTGGGACAATGTCGATTGTGGAAATGTTGCAGATACTACTCAGGCACATGAGTGGCCAGTATTGGTCAACAGATATGCAAATAGTGCAGCATGGCGAGACTACTACAGTGAGTGCACGAGTAATGTATGTCTTTTTTTCTTGTGACCCATGTTCATGTCTTCGTCTTGCTTGTTAGGTTTTCGTTTCCACCTGTTCTGGTTAACCCTGTTTCTTGCGTTTACCAATCAGCTCCCTCCAGCCACTTGCGTTTTGTCAAGGTTTATGTCGTTGTGTCGTCAGTTTGCTTGTTTTTAGTTTAGTTTTTTGTCAGCCTGTGTTGGATCATTGTTGTTGTCAGTCACCGGTCCCTGTTCATGTCTTGTTCCCATTAGGGGCTTTTCCACCAACACGCCCCAGGAACTTTGAGTTCCTGGGAGCGGGAGTTCCTGGTGACAAAATGTTCCTGGTTTGTGTATCCATCGCACGTTTTAGTTCAGGGTAGCTTAAGCAAATTAAGGTGATGTTACTCAATACTGACACCTGCTGGGTCTAAGAAATGCTGGAAATTCAAGCTTTCAAGTTAATCTTATTTTATATCCATCCATCCATTTTGATACATTTAAAACCTAACCCTTTATCCAGGTGAGGCAATTGAGAACTGATTCTCATTTGCAATGCCAACTTGGCTGCAGACAGTTATTAAGGTAGGGAGTTTTATTATATACAGGTACATTTCAATGAATTAGAATATATTTATTGTATTTTATTGAGGTGACATACCTAAATGGATTGTGCAACAGAAGCTTGGAGATGACTATATGTGATTTATCAGCTAGAAAATGCAATAGGGACATGATTCTAAAATCTTACACAGTTCCACTACAAATTTGAGAACAATAAATCATATCTATAGTCATTTGCAGGCTTCTACATTTATTTATATATTCATTTATTCAAAAAGACAAGTTTTTCTAATTTATCGGCATTTAGGCGATTAGTTTTTTCTTCATGCAAGTTCTCCATCTTTAGAGAACATCTGCTCAGATGCCTTTTATGGACATTTTATTCATCGTAGCACATGATAATAATAATATTTAACTTGTTACTTTATCACATTGTACAGTTTGTATATGTATTTGCTTCTGTTTTGCTTTGTTTTACTTTGCTGTCTGCAGCCAGGTTGGCATTGCATATACATTACTTTATGGACAGTTCTTGGATTTTAAATACAGCAGTGTGAAGTATTTGGTATCTGTAAACGTGAGCGGGACCAAGTCGGCCAGAAACGGACCTTGCCGCCGCCCTTTGCCACCGAGTTCGCCGCCACGGCTCAGCACAGAGTTTGTCCAGCCTGCTCCTCGTCCACCAAGTGTGGCTCAGCGGGAAAACGTTAAGATCGGTGTTTGAAAGTTTTGCTTTTCAATGTATTTTACTTCTCTTATTTCTAGCCTAACGCCAAATCCACTAATGGCGGCTCTCTGAATGAAAATGTAAACGCCTACAGAGGTCTGTCAACCAATCAGCGTTCGTCAGCACAGCCCGCCCCCTCAAAGAGTTCCTGCTAGCTCTCAGAAGACCCTACCCGCCAGGAGGAACGAAATAATCCATACACTGGTATTTTTTTTCGGTGGCAAACTTAAGCTACCAGGGTAGCTAGGGAAGTTCCTGCAGCGAGAAAGCCTCTATTGTTTGTTTGCTACTTTTAATCTCGTTTATATTCTTATTCTTGTATGTGCCTTGTTTGCCTTTTTATTTTTTGAAAATATATACATATATATTTTTGGGACTCCTGCACTACCGCCTTGCCTCCTGGCTTCCCTGCATTTGGGTCCATTACCTCTTGCCTACAACACCACGAAAAGCCAAAACCTCAGAACTGTGAGGCAGACGTGCAAACACTTGCTAACCATGCTGCTGCTCGAGAGAGATGAATGGCAATAGCTAGATTTGCTAGCTCCATAACGTTTTTTTTAAATGTGTCCACATGACAAGGAGTTTGTTTTAATGAGTGAAATGTAATGGATTCACAACGTCAAACATGAAAATCTTTCCTGGTGACAAGTTTAGCAGCTGTTATTTGTGATATGGTGTTTAAATGGTAAAACGGGGGTTGATTTGTGACAATAATAATAATGAAACATTTTTTACAAGGTACAGGCATAGGGCTATGCTAGCTCCTCCATAGCCTCACCAGCAGTCCCGATGACTTTGACGGCTCAGTTTTCTTTGTAAATGTTATCCAAAATGAATAAGTCCTACAGTGAATACGATCCAAACATTCACCGACCGTCAATCACATATGAGTTGCTTTTAAACTGGCAGCGTTTGGGAAGCTAACATGTACATCCCGTGGCCTGTGTCGTTTTCCTTTTGGTCAACAAAAAACTTTCCCTGCAGTCCTTTCAGCTATATTGTGACTGTTTATCCACTTGTTAAGCTGCTAAACTCCAGAAAAGATTGCTTGGCACAGTAGTTTGAAAGTGGGCGAGGGCTCAAATCCACAACCAGCCTCTCTCCCTACATTAAAAATGTAATCTGGTGAAATAATCCAATTTTTTAATAAATGTACCTGCAATCTGATTCCTTTTTTTCTCTGTAAATACCGGATCACAGTTACATATTTTTAGTATGCTGATTAGGTACTGCCGTTACATTTATTCCATTACTCCTCAAACATGTCCATAACCCTCGTGAGGATAAGCGATATAGAAAATTGATGGTGGGATGTTACAGACCTGTGATTAATACACCTGGGAACTGTTTTAAGTTTTGGAAAAAAAATGCCTAATACGTGTGTGTCCTAAAAATACTAGTGGACAAACAGTTGGTGTGTATGGTACTAGCACAATGTGCAAATTGAGTTTTTTTTTGCTTCATCTGAATGGGGGGGTCACTTTTCATACTTTGCACGCTTCGACCTCGTGGACTTGAGTAAATCAATTTCTTCTGCCATGCCAAAGACTGTCAGTGTGCTTGTAGCGCGGCACATTGAAAGGTAATGAAAAGAGCCACTTTGATTGGACAAAATTGAAGTTGGCTTTGATCACGGCCACAGCAGCACAGACGTCCCTCTTTTAGATGCACTGAGGTGCGCTTGTCCACGAAATTACCAACACTTGGTCTAACCCACCTCCACGCGGTCACGTCATGCTGGATTTATGCCAGTCACGTAAATAGAGCATGTTAGGTTCATTGAAGAGTCTTCAATGAACCTTTTTGTAAACAATGAATATTAAAGTCATTAATGAATCCAACAAGTGTTTTTGTAAACAATCACAATTTAGGGAGTCAGAGTGCACATGGGAACAAATCTTACTTTAAGCCTATGTAATATTTTTATAGTTATGTGTCCAGGCTACTGTGTGAATGGGACTGATTAGAATGTGTTTTTTTGGTTAATACCCCAGAGGACTCCCCCCCCCCCCCCCCCCCAATCCTGCCGGCACGTCTTCGCCGCTCTCTGTTTGCATGCCAGTGAGCCAGCAGCCACCGCACGCTGTCGGAGGCTAAATTTAGCTGCGCTGTCTCAGACTGCATGATGTCATCGCTGAGCTGATGTGCCGCCTAATAACGACTGACCAATTCTGACGGCCCGCTTTCCGACCAACACCCCCCCTACCATTGATCCCAACCAATAAGCTCGTGGCTTGTTTGTGTTTGTCAGCTTCCTCTCACCAACAGCTTTAGTTTTTTCACACCTCCTGACTGCCTTGGCAAGCAAACACCAAGCCAGAGCTCATCACCTCCTTCATTGTTAAATACAAAAACATGCTACTGCCACACCATCGATTGTAACTAGGAATTGCACTAGTAACCTGACATTTGCAAAAAAAAAAAAAAAAAAGAATATCTGATGTCAATAGGCAAAACTTCAGCAAATCCTACAAGACCAGTTCAATGAACCTCAAAGGAGTAAAGTTTTTTCCCTTTTTGTTTGTTTGGCTTTTTTTGTTGCAACAGTCGTTCCAATTGATGGAGCAGTCCCAAAATGGGGAGAAGAAGAAAGTAGGGAAAGATGTTGACAACCAGTATCCAACTGCTAACATTAGCTGCGAGCAACCTATAGCAATAAATCAAATAGAGTACATCCAGTTTATTGATATTTACAATGGTTAACTTATTTTAAATTTGTATGGTTGTAAGCGCCATCAACTGCTAATGTCAGCTGATAGCAACTGATCACCTATACACATTGTGACTTGTTAGCAAAACTAGAGTTTGTCTAATGTATTAATACTAACAGTGGTTAATGGTGATTCTTAGCAATTCATAGTAAACTTAGATTAAATTAGTAGGATTTTATAGATAAAATTTGATGCTGCAATGGTCTCTTCCGTAACACTATCATATCCATTGCGGGTAATACGACTTACTCTTTTCCTTTTTGTATGACCAATATGACAGCCATGTATTCATAGCCTTGAATAAAAAGTCGTATAAGCCTTTAATACGAGATTTTACCAAGAATATTACTGTGTTAAATAAAAGTGTACATCGTCATCCAAATTCAATAGTGTTCTAAACTATCACGAATTTTTAAGCGATGTTTAACTCAGGAAGCGCTGGCTCCTGACTGAGTATTCGTCGTGCAAAGTTCACAACAGACAAAGTCTGCACTTCAACCCGGAGCAGATTATTCAGCCAGAAACCCTCCAGGGAAGAACATGACTACAGAACGTTGGTGTCCCGGTATTGTTCCATTCAACTGACAAGGTTTGGTGTTCGGGACCAGGAGGAACAATTCTTGAGCAGCAGGAGGCGAGCAGCCTATGTGATGCACTCCTGCCGCTGCTAATGATTATTGCTCTTTAGATCATAAGCTGCACTCAGACATGATTTTGTTAAGAAATAATAAGGCAGAAGAGTGATCACTTCTACTTTAGCGTTTCCATGCCAAAGTGTCTCAATGAAATGGGCACAGCTTAATGTGAGGTGTTTTTAAAAAAATATATAAACCACAGAGGAGTAAAAATGTCTAATTTACTTGTGAAATGTTTACAATATGTATGGACATTAAGTGCAGCTTTTTACTATCCTACCTTGTGTAGAATCGAATGTTGTGTTTGTAATCTGAATGTCGATCTAATTTGTAGTTTAATTTTTAATTTTAAGTTTTCTTCCTTTTAAATGAATGTTACCATGCACTGTGGTGTCCAGGAAAGCAGGTTGTGGGACAGAACAATAATCATGAGTGAGCTGAACATCGCTGGGAAATCCGTGGTTCCTTAAAACGCCGTTGAATTTTAATGACGATGTGCTCATTGCATCACAACACTGTCCATGATATTGTTTGTGTTGGTTTTGCAAAAAAAGGAGCTCTTTTTATTAAGGCTGTGTAAACTGTGTTTACTCGAAGCTATGAATACACAGCTGTCACATTTCGCCAAACGGGACAGATATGATGTCACAGTATAACGTGCAAAGAGCTCATTACGGCAAGGTATGAGGGCCAGAACAGCAACTAGAAAAGTGAATAAAGATACAAATATAATATTGAATTTTACAACCACTATTAATACTATTTTCTTGTAAAATCTCAATGTTTTCTTGTACAATTCAGAATATGTCTCTACGTATTCAGATTTTTTCCTTGTAACATTACAACTTCATTCTTTTATATTCTAAACTAACACTTTTTTTCCCCTCATAATATTACAACTTTATTCTTATAAAATTACAACCCCATGATCATAATATTCTTCTAATATTGTGACGTTGTAAAATTCTGACTTTTCTCCTGGGAGATTACTTAGTGTTTTTACCTATATCTTGTATAATTATGACTTTCTTCCTCTTTATATTCTGACTTTATTGTTTTTTAAATTTATGACTAGTTTTATGAAATTAAACATTTTTCTCAAAGCAAGACCTTTTGTGATATGTTTAATTATTGTAAAATTACAAAATTGTTCTTATAATATTCTGACATTGTTTTAGACTTTGTCTTGTACAATTGAGACTTTTTTCTCCTCATAATACTCTGAATTTTGTTCTCATAATATGATGACTTTTTGTAAAATTGACTTTTCTTGTAGAATTACTTCTTTGTCAAAATAGTCGAACTTAATTTTTGTCAAATTTTGACCTTTTTCTAATTTTTATTAAATTGTAAAATTTAATGTTTTTCTTATACTGTTGAAATAGTGACCCTTTTTCTCCTAACTATTCTTATATATGTTTCCATTTTAATCTTGTAATTCTTTAAGTTTTATTCTTATGGAATGCTATTTATTATTATTATTATTTACTTTTCAATGTGCCATATTTTTGCCATCATTTTTAGATTTCTGACTGTTTTATTATTTTAACATTTAGTCTGTTTACACTTGCGGGACAGTTAATGTTAAAAATCTATAATGCAATTTTTATCCCACTCTCCTCATTCATCGAGTGCGTTTAAAAGTGTTTTATTGTTTTACAGCATTATGTGTCTTGGAACTAATTAATTCTATTTATATAATTTCCTCTTGGCGAAAAATGCTTTAATATGAACAAATTGCTGTTCTTGCTGCGTCCTGGAAATGTGGAATAAATTGTGTGTTGGACTTGAGACGTTTCACTGCATCTCATTTGCCTGTGTGGTCCTCTGAGGCTTTGGCAGGGGCGGGGTGCGGAGGCAACTCATTCAGAACAGCCATTGTTCCTTGCTGCAAGTGTGTATGTGTACGCATGTGCGTGTGTGTGTGTGTGTGTGTGTGTGGCCTGCTGCAGCATCTCTGCATTGCTCCCCCTCCCCTCCTCATCCTCACATCACCTCCTCCCGCCCCTCCTCGTCCGCGAGGCAGCAGCATGCTGGGCTCGGTGCATGCGCAGGGCGGACGGGGATGCTGTGCTGCCAGAGCCGAGAGCTGCAAGGTGACTGAGTGAGAGGAGAGGCGAAAGTGACGATACGCATCCTCCCTCTCTCATCCCTCCTTCTCCCCCTTTTCCCTCCTAGGCCGAGGTGGACCGTCTGCCCTGCTTACGGCGCCTCTTTCTTAGCTGCAATAACATCAGCAGGTAAGTGCTTAGACCACCTTTAACCCCCACCCCACACCCCCTTTCATTTGACAGAAACACCCTGCCTGTACCGTTCGTACCGTACCAAACCTGGAGGTGATTCACAAGCCCTAAAAGTTGTTCAAACCATGCTGGATGTAGAGTGCTAGCTCAGAGGGTTTAGGTAGTCTTTGCACACCCTCCCCAGCAGCCTCAGTGAAGATGTCCTGAAGCTAACTTGTTAATGCAGTAACACGGCTAGCCTCACTAGCCTGAAGCTTGCATAAGAAAGGTGGCCTTGTTGAAGTGGGACTACAATGTTGATTATCGATTCGCTCGTCACAAATTCACCTACAGTGGTACCTTGACTTTTCCTGAGTTTTTGTTGTTGTTTTGAGCCATTGCTTGGTCAATTCCTTTGGGGGTTGTGTTGTGAGCCAACCTTTAGTTAAAGGCGAGCTTCAGATATGTGGCCACTCAAATGAAGTGAAAATCCCCCCTGAGCAGTTAAGGTACTGTGACGCCCTCGCACGTGGACAAGAAGAGCCACAGTTGCGATGCACTGTCAGCTGTTTTTTGAACGGGACTAATACCCAACCACACAAATCCAAAATGAGAACAGCCTCAAGAATCTGTTGTCGGCCACACCTGATTCCCACATGCCAACCCGTGTCCAGTCCCAGATGTCACTCAGTAGACCACGCCCCTTAAAGACACACATCCGACACACATACTATATTTTGTACAGTAATTACATTAAACTTGTACGTCTTGGTCTTGTGTATTTGTGTGTGTGCGTGTTTTTTATTTTTATTTTCAGGGTATGTTGTAAGATGAGTTTGAAATTATATGTTTTGGGATCATAGTGTGGTAGATTTACAGCTTAAACTATCAATATAGGCACATTTTTAGGTTGGGGGTCAATTATTATTGGTTTTTCGCTGTTTGGGGTGGGACTCGTAATGCCACAAGATGCCGCCAAAGGCCCTACTCCTTCTTAGGTGGCATGTTAGCGGAGGAGCAGCTAGCCTTGGCCACCAGCTGATAACGAGCCACCTTGACAGCAAGCAGCAGCCTCATAGAAGATTCAGTAGAGGTCTGACAGACAGGCAAGTGAGGTCTCTTGGTGGGTTGATGCCAGAGAAAGTGTGTGGTAAACTTCTCAAGATGATGCAGAGAAAGGTCTGGATTGCTCTTGGCATTGGTGGAAGTTGTTAACTAGTTTTAAAGAAAATCTCATAAAATGCTAATTTTGGTCCTCACATTACCAGTTTATTATTTTAAAATTTCAACTTTATTCTACTAATATTCAGACTTTTGTCCTCGTAATATCATGACGCTATAAAATATTTTTCTTTTTCTGCTGGTATTACACCTTTTCCTCCTAATATTAAAATTTGATTCTTGTACAATTCCAACTTTCTTTCCCGCAATATTCGAACTTTTTTCTCTTAATTTTATTACTTTATAATTCCAACGTTCCTTTTTTCTTATACTATTCTGTCTTTTGTCCTTGTATTATGACTATTTACACTATATACTTATATACCTGTTGACATTTTTGCAGATTTATTAAAAAAGAAAAACTGAAATATCACACAGCCATAAGTATTCAGACCCTTTGCTCAGTATTTAGTAGAAGCACTTAGAGCAGTTTGAATGACTAATATTGCAATAGTCCGGTGCAATGACCAAAGGGCGGCAAGACTTCAAGGAGTGTATGCAGTTTAAAGTGACGAGTAGCGCGATAATCTGGGACAATGTTGGTTGTGCAAATGTTACAGATACTCCTCAATCAGTGTACAAATGGAGCAGATGCTACTCTGGCACGAGTGGCCAGTATCGGTCAACAACAGATATGCAAATAGTGCAGCGTGGCGATACTACTATAGTGAGTGCACGAGTAATATATAATATAAATGGCCCCACAGAAATGTGACAACGAACTCAAGTCAAATAAATTGCCAGCATGTTGCAATAGAATTGTAGGTTAGGTGTTTAAGAAGTTGATCGCAAGAGGGAAGAAGCTGTTGGAATGTCTGCTAGTTCTAGTTTCCATGTGAACCTTCAGCCCAGTCTGAGTTCCTGAGCACTTTGGAGAAGGTTTTGTCCAGGATATCCGTGTACTTGGCCGCATTCATCTTTCCTTCGATTGGAACCAGTTGTCCTGTCCATCCATCCATCCATCCATCCATCCATTTTCTACCACTTATCCGAGGTTGGGTCGCGGGGGCAGTAGCTTTAGCAGGGATGCCCAGACTTCCCTCTCCCCAGCCACTACATCCAGCTCTTCCGGGGGAATCCCGAGGCGTTCCCAGGCGAAAGACGTAGTCTCTACAGTGGGTCCTGGGTCGTCCCCGGGGTCTCTTCCCGGTGGGACGTCCGAATCAGATGCCCCAGCCACCTCATCTGGCTCCTCTCGACGTGGAGGAGCAGCGGCTCTACTCTGAGATCCTCCCGGATGACCAAGCTTCTCACCTTATCTCTAAGGGAGAGCCTGGACAACCTGCGGAGGAAACTCATTTCGGCCATTTGTATCAGGGATCTTGTTCTTTCGGTCACGACCCACAGCTCGTGACCATAGGTGAAGGTAGGAATGTAGATCGACCGGTAAATAGAGAGCTTCGCCTTTCAGCGCAGCGCCTTCTTCACCACATCTGTCCCTGCAGCTGAAAAACACCCCTACAGCATGATGCTGCCACCACCATGCTTCACTGTTGGGGCTGTATTGGGCAGGTGATGAGCAGTGCCTGGTTATATCCACACATACCGCTTAGAATTGAAGCCAAAAAGTTATATCTAGGTCTCATACGATCATAAAATCTTATTTCTCACCATCTTGGAGTCCTTCTGGTGTTTTTTTTTTTTTTTAGCAAACTCCATGCGGGCTTTCGTGTCTTGCACTGAGGAGTGGCTTCCGTCGGGCCACTCTGCCATACAGCCAACAATGGTGGTGGGCTGCAGTGATGGTTGAATTTCTAGAACTTTCTCCCATTTCCCGACTGCATTTCTGGAGTTCAGCCACAGTGATCTTTGGATTCTTCTTTATCTCTCTCAACAAGGCTCTTCTCCCCTGATTGCTCAGTTTGCCCAGACGACCAGCTCTAGGAAGAGGTCTGATCGTCCCAAATGGATTATGGAGGGCACTGTGCTCTTAGAAACCTTAAATGCAACAGAATCTTTTTTATAACCTTGGCCAGATCTATGCCTTGCCATAATTTTGTCTCTGAGCTCTTCAGGCAGTTCCTTTGACCTCATGATTCTCATTTGCTGTAAGGTAGCTGTAAGGTGTAAGGTGTATAGACAGGTGTGTGGCTTTCCTAATCAAGTCCAATCAATATAATCAAACACAGCTGGACTCCAATGAAGGTGTAGAACCATCTCAAGGATGATCAGAAGAAATGGACAACACCAGAGTTAAATATATATGACTGTCACAGCTTCTTCTTCTTTTCCTTTCGGCTTGTCCCTTTAGGGGTCGCCACAGCGTGTCATCCTTTTCCATGTAAGCCAATCTCCTGCATCCTCCTCTCGAACACCAACTGCCCTCATGTCTTCCCTCACGACATCCATCAACCTTCTCTTTGGTCTTCCTCTAGGTCTCTTGCCTGGCAACTCTATCCTCATCATCCTTCTACCAATATACTCACTATTTCTCCTCTGGATGTGTCCAAACCATCAGAGTCTGCTCTCTCTAACTTTGTCTCCAAAACATCGAACCTTGGCTGTCCCTCTGATGAGCGCATTTCTAATTTTATCCAACCTGGTCACTCCGAGAGCGAACCTCAACATCTTCATTTCCGCCACCTCTAGCTTTGCTTCCTGTTGTCTCTTCAGTGCCACTGTCTCTAATCCGTACATCATGGCTGGCCTCACCACTGTTTTATAAACTTTGCCCTTCATCCTAGCAGAGACTCTTCTGTCACATAACACACCTAACACACCGTTCCAACCTGCTTGGACCCGTTTCTTCACTTCCTGACCACACTTATCTGGACGGTTGACTCCAAGTATCTAAAGTCTTCCACCCTTGCTCTCTCTTCTCCCTGTAGCCTCACTCTTCCCCCACCACTCCTCTCATTCATGCACATATATTCTCTTACTTCGCTTAATCTTCCTTCCTCTGCTTTCCAGTGCATGCCAGAATCAGAATCAGAATCAGAATCATCTTTATTTGCCAAGTATATCCAAAAAACACACCAGGAATTTGTCTCCGGTAGTTGGAGCCGCTCTAGTACGACAACAGACAGTCAATTGACAGAGAACACTTTTGAGACATAAAGACAGCGTGGCGAGACTACTACAGTGAGTGCACGAGTAATGTGTAATTGGCTGGACAGAAATGTGACAACAAACTCAAGACAAAAAAACAGCTCCAGCCGCTCCACTTCCTGATGAGACCTATGACTGTGGTGTCATCTGCAAACTTCAGGAATTTGACAGCCGGGTGCGTTGAGGTGCAGTCGTTTGTGTAGAGAGAGAAGGGCAGCGGAGAGAGGACACAACCTTGGGGCGGCCCAGTGCTGATGCTGCGTGTGGATGAGGTGGCCTCCCCTAGCCTCACCTCCTGTGTCCTGCCCGTCAGAAAGCTGTAAATCCACTGGCAGATGGCAAGTGAGACGCTGAGATGGAGAAGCTTGGATGAAAGGAGTTCAGGGATGATGGTGTTGAACGCTGAGCTGAAGTCCACGAACAGGATCCTCGCGTAGGTCCCTGCACTGTCGAGGTGTTCTAGGATGACGTGCAGTCCCATGTTGACTGCATCATCCGCAGACCTGTTCGCTCGGTAGGCAAACTGCAGGGGGTCCAGCAGGGGACCTGTGACGTTCTTGAGGTGGTCCAGCACGAGACGTTCAAAGGACTTCATAGCCACAGATGTCAAGGCAACAGGCCTGTAGTCATTTAGACCCAAGATTGCAGGTTTCTTGGGGACTGGAATGATGGTGGAGCGTTTGAAACAGGATGGTACTTCACACAGTTCCAGAGATCTATTGAAGATCTGAGTAAAGACTGGCGCGAGCTGGTCCGCGCAGACTTTGAGGCAGGATGGGGACACATGGTCTGGGCCTGCTGCTTTGCTAATCTTTTGTTGTTTGAAGATGCGCCTCACATCCTGTTCGCGGATGGTTAACGCAGAAGTCGGTGGTGTGATAGTGGTCGGTGGTGCGGCTTGGTGGGTGTGGGGTGAAAAGTGTCCTTTTCAAATCTGCAGTAGAAGGTATTCAAGTCATTGGCTAGTGTGCTATTGTTCTCAGCTTGGGGGGATCGTCGCTTGTAATTAGTCAGCGATTGAAATGCATGCCAGACTGATTTAGAGTAGTTAAACTGTTTTTCCAACTTTGCTGCATAGTTTCACTTAGCAATGTTAATTTCTTTAGTCAGCTGGTTTCTAGCTCGATTATACAGGGCCCTGTCCCCGCTCTGATATGCGTCCTCCTTAGCTTGGCTTAGCTTAGTTTAGCAGTGAACCACGGCTTGTTGTTGTTGAAAGTGCGAAATGACTTTGTTGGTACACAAACCTCTTCACAGAAACTGATATAGGATGTGACAGTGTCCGTATATTCATCCAGGCTGCCAGCTGAATTTTCAAAGACACTCCAGTCTGTGCAGTCTAAACAGCTTTGAAGTTCCATCTTTGCTTCATTGGTCCACTTTTTCACTGTTTCATTTATGTTCTTGCCTGTACGTCGGTATTAAGTGAATTAAGCAGTGATCAGATGAGCCCAGGGCGGCACGAGGTATAGCACGCGTTTTTTAGCGTAGTATAGCAGTGGTCCAAAATGTTATTTTCCCTGGTAGGACAGTCAATGTGCTGCTTGTATTTAGGGAGTTCGTGGTTGAGTTTAGCTTTGTTAAAGTCCCCGAGAATAATGAAGGGTGAGTCCGGGTGTTTTTTTTCCAATTTCGTTGACTTGTTCGCCGAGTGTTAGCAGTGCGGCGTTCGTGTTAGCTTGAGGCGGAATACAGGCGCCAGCCAGAATGAACGATGCAAACTCACGCGGCGAGTAGAATGGCTTACAGTTCAAAAACAGCGACTCCAAATGCAGGGTTGCAGTGTGTGCTGACGTCCGTACACCATTTTTCGTTGATATAGAAGCATATCCCGCCGCCTTTTGTTTTCCCCGATGATTCCATGTCGCGGTCTGCTCGGTGAAGATGGAAGCCGGGAAGCATGACGGCGCCATCGGGTACAGCGTCGCAAAGCCGGGTCTCCGTACAGCACATGGCGGCGGAACGTCCAAAGTCTTTACTGGTCTTTATTAGGAGATGAAGCTCGTCCATTTTATTGGGTAGGGAGCGTACATTCGCGAGGTGGATCGAAGGGAACGCCAATCTGTATCCTCTCTTGCGGAGTTTCAGCTGGATGCCGGCTCCCTTCTCTCTGTGGCGTCGCCTCCGTTTTCATGCGCCGAGGACCGCGGTCGCTGCTCCGGTGAGTAACTCGGGGAAAAAACTGAGCGGATTTGCGAAAGCTGGTGAAAGAAAGTCCGGAGTAGCCGCCTTGATGCTTAGCAAGTCTCCCTTTGTGTAAGTGAGTCGTGTAATGTCTTGAACGAAAAACACAAAAACAATACTAGAGAGCACGTAACCGAGGCGACCACACTGGTAGGCGCCATCTTGCCATCTTCCACCTGCTCCCTGCTTTCACTGCATATCACAATGTCATCTGCAAACATCATGGTCCACGGGTATTCCAGTCTAACCTCATCTGTCAGCCTATCCATCACCACTGCAAACAGGAAGGGGCTCAGGGCTGATCCCTGATGCAGTCCCACCTCCATCTTAAATTCGTCTGTCACACCTACAGCACACCTCACCGCTGTTCTGCTGCCCTCATACATCCATCCATCCATCCATTTACTGAGCCGCTTCTCCTCACTAGGGTCGCGGACGTGCTGGAGCCTATCCCAGCTATCATCGGGCAGGAGGCGGGGTAGACCCTGAACTGGTTGCCAGCCAATCGCAGTGCACATACAAACAAACAACCATTCGCACTCACATTCACACCTACGGGCAATTTAGAGTCTCCAATTAATGCATGTTTTTGGGATGTGGGAGACAACCCACACAGGCACGGGGAGAACATGCAAACTCCACACAGGCGGGGCCGGGGATTGGACCCCGGTCCTCAGAACTGTGAGGCTGACGCTCTAACCAGTTGTACACCGCGCCACCCCCTCGTGCATGTCCTGTATTATTCTAACATACTTCTCTGCCAATCCAGACTTCCGCATGCAGTACCACCTCTCTGGGTACTCTGTCATAGGCTTTCTCTACATCTACAAAGACACAATGTAGCTCCCCACCCCACTCCAGAATTAAGTGTCACAAGAAAGCCAGAGAAAAAATAGGGTATTATATATTATTAAGACACCTGTGAACTCTTTTAAATGGTGAATAAAAGCATAACATATTTTCTTTAAAAGCTACCACCATGTTTTGTCTCTTGCTTACTCCCACATGGAGTTTCTCAGTGATCCAATCCAACAGGCTAGAATCTCAGCCGTGGGAACGAATGCTTCCGTTGGTCCTTCTGCAAGTTATGATGTCGTTGTCCATTAACTGTCATCCAAATAGGTTATGCGAACCTGTTATTTTTTTTGCATTACACCTACACAGTAGCCTGTGGCTCACACACACAGACACACACACACACAGTCATGCACATGCACAGACAGATAGACAGACAGACACACACACACATTCTCTAGATCTACAAAAACACAATGCAGCTCCTTCTGACCTTCTCTGTACTTTTCCATCAACATCCTCAAGGCAAATAAGGCATCTGTGGTACTCTTTCTACGCATGAAACCATACTGTTGCTCGCAAATACTCACTTGTGTCCTGAGTCTAGCCTCCACTACTCTTTCCCATAAAGAGTATGGGTGTGACTCATCAACTTTATTCCTCTATAGTTCCCACAGCTCTGCACATCACCTTTGTTCTTAAAAATGGGCACCAGCACACTTTTCCTCCATTCCTCAGGCATCTTCTCACACACTAGAATTCTATTTAACAAGCTGGTCAAAAACTCCACAGCAACCTCTCCTAGATGCTTCCATACCTCCACAGGAATGTCATCAGGACCAACTGCCTTTCCATTTTTCATCCTCTTTAATGCCTTTCTAACTTCCCCCTCACTAATCATTGCCACTTCCACCACACTTGCCTCTTCTACTCTCCCTTCTCTCTCATTTTCCTCATTCATCAACTCCTCGAAGTATTCTTTCCATCTAGCTAGTACACTGCTGGCACCAGTCAACATATTTCCATCTCTAAAGCAAAGGGTCGGAATACGTATGGTTGTGTGATATTTCAGTTTTTCCTTTTTAATAAATCTGCAAAAATTTCAACAGTTCCGGTTTTTTTCTGTCAATATGGGGTGATGTGTGTACATTAATGATGAAAAAAATGAAACATAATTTTAGCAAAGCGCTGCAATATAACAAAGAGTGAAAAATTTAAGGGAGTCTGAATACTTTCCGTACCCACTGTACAGTACAGCTTTTGTTGCATTGAAGTTGCTAGCCTTTTCAACCATGCCCCACAAAACATCTTGGTACCATCCACGCAGCCTCTAGCCGATTCCATCATGGTGACTAATTCCTGCGAGGAATCTCTCCCCTCTGATTATGAATGCAAACAATTGAGTGAGGTGCTTTCAATCAGTGCAGAGAGCTTTCAATTGTGGAAAACACCCTCTTTGCTGTGATCGATCCTGATGGTCTGATACACATTCGTCATTAGTTGTTGTTTAGCGCAGTGCATGAAATGTGGGATTTAATTCACTGAAGCCGTAGCACTACACTGTTGCAATTCCGTGAGGTATTATGTACAGTTTTTGCTGATTCATGGCAGTTTTGACAACTTGGACAAACAGATACACAGTCGTCGAGTGAACTGATCACAGTCGGCCGATATGTGACGGTGCATTCAACTCTCCACTATTTATATTAAACGTGACTGGATTCTTACGAGGATTGTGTAAGATTTTATTTAAAAAAAATAATACTCTACATTTAGTTGTAAACGTACAAAGGGGTATGAGAGCCAGAAAAGTGACTAGAAATATAATAAAGATACAAGAATAATTTTGAAATGTGTACAGAATATTAATGTCTTACAATTCTGTATTTTATTTATTATTTATTTATTTTAGTATTGCAACTTTTGTTATGGTTCAGAAAGACTTGATAAGTCAACCAATACTCAACAAATGTTATTCTTAATACATCCACCGTTGGTGAACAACATTTTACAGTGAATAACTGTAACACATATACAATTACATACTGTGTAATTATTACTGTACATGCGCCAGAAGGACGCTATTTCTTCTAACATTTTTAACGAGCCATGAACCATAATTATTAGCTTTCAAAATGTTTCTAGTATAAGATGTGACAGAGCTCACTAACATAAAATACACAATCATGGTCACATACCGTTTTGCCTTCTGGACTGGAATTTAGGAGTAAGGAAAAAATGAAGATCTGGCTAACTGCTCAATCTCTCGTTTCTTTCTTTAAACTAGCAGCTCATGCTCAATTATTGCTTTCTTCAACTAATTGGCAAACTCCCTATTACATCAATGCAACCTTCAAATAAAACAACAGAGGGCAGAGTAAACCATATAAGTATTAAATTCGTCAGGAAAATTGCATGCAGAGTAATATTATAATGAACTTAAATTCACTGATAGTTGCAATTACATTTTCGTTATCGTATTCCAACTTTTTTTCCTTGTAACATCCCAACTTTATTCTTGTTTTATACTCATTAAGTTACATTATTATTATATTATTATTAATATTTTTTTCTGTAATACTACGACTTTATTCTTGTAGAATTCTGACTTTTTTCTAATGTTCTGACTTTAGTCTTACAATTTTGTTTTGTTGTAAAAATGTTTTTCTCATAATGTTTTGACTAGTGTCCTCATAATATTACGAATTTGTTCTTGTATAATCCGCAAAATGCGGAAAGTCACATGACCAACACTGAAAACAGGAAAGCTGACTTCCTGTGTATGCTACTCTAATGAGCATGACTACAGTTTGATTACATGATTACTTGATAAAATTGTATTTTCTTTTTGGCTGGTGTCTTCGGAAAAAAAAAAAGTTAAATACATGTATATCATTTACTTATACAAATATGATATGATATCTGTAAACATAAACGAAGACTAAACATCGAGTATTGTAATCTTTGATGGCTCTATTGTGACATCTTGTCTTATAAAAAGACATTGTAGACATTGAAATTTCCTTTGGTTGCTTTGAAACTGTCTCCCTCGCCATTCACCCGAACCGGGAGGAATGCAGAAGTAGGTTGCACATATACCAGATTGTGACTATTTTCCTCATTATATTCTGACTTTATTCTTGTAAAATTATTTTTTCTCATATTTATTTTTTTTGTTCTGATATTCTGACTTTATTTTTGTAAAATTCCGGCTTTTATTCACAACGGTTTAATCATATTAATCATTAATAATTGCCAATGTAATATTCCCCCTTTTTTCTCGTAATATCATGTTATTTTCCTAAAGAAAATAAAATGTTTTTCTCATTTTATAATTTTTTATTATAAAAAATTATTAATATAATTTGTAATGACTTAATAGAATTTGTAATGACTTTTAAAATGTTGACTTTTTATTTCTCGAAATATAACAACTTGTATAAAATGACAACATATTCCTTGCGATATTTCTTTCATTCTTTTGCATTCTAGGATGACAGACATTGCACCATTTACTATGATGTTTGTTATCATCTGAAATTAATCCTCCCTTTTTTTAATAATGTGATTTTTGTTTTTAAATTAGTTTTGTTGAAGTATGATAAAACGTTGTTACCTTCTCTCGTAATGCCAGAAAGACCCTCAGATGTTTTCATCTCTCGACTCCTTTTTCCCAACAAAAGCCCTGACTAAAGCTTTCATAATAAATGAAATCAGGAAATGTTACCGCGCTCTAATGAACTTTTTGATCTTGTTTTTGATGTTCTGGTGTAGTCTCCACCAGCTAGGCTGCTCCGGGGAGTCACTCTCCCTTTCCGAGCTCACCCTGGATGGGAACCCTGTAGCCCTGAAGACATGGTACAAGCAGGCTGTCCTGCGCTGTGTGCTTCACCTCAGACAGCTGGACATGAAGCGCATTACGGTAAGCCTCATTGCTCTCTCTCGCTCAATCGTTTTGTGTGTTTGGTATGCTGGATGAAATGAAACAAGTACTTTATACAATAAGCCCCTCAGCAATATTACCTCACTTACTGTTTCCTCCAGATGCAAAACTCGTTTCTGCAGGTTAACATAATCCATTTACTGCTTGCTTGGCCAGTCCAAAGCCTCCCACTTCCACTTGGCAGAGTGATTGACTTTTCATCTTTGTCTCTCAGCTTTGCAGTTGCTTATTTTTCACCCACAGACAGCTCTCTGGTTTTCAGGTTGTTTACAAATGTGTAGAAATTGTGTCTTCACAGGCAAAATCCAAAAGTAAGGGGAGGGTTCAGCACTATTTATATTTTGTATAGTTTTTCAGATGGATGAGTGTTCCAAAGGTAGGGGACGTAACGGCTAAAGGCACTTGACGGGAGGTGGAACAAGTTAAAGGAGGAGGATGACCTAAAAGAACGGGTGGGTCTGGTAATGTGGAAGAGGTTGGTGAGATACTTACGGGTGAGGTTATTGATGGCTTTGAATATGAGGAGGAGGATCTTGAAATGCGGTATGTAATGGGTAGCCAGTGAAGTTATTGTAGGACAGGTGTGATATGACTTGTATGAGTGGATTTTGTCAGAATGCGGGCAACAGACTTTTGGAATGTACGAACATATTTTTTTTGGTAGGCCAGTGAGAAACGAGCTGTAGTAATCAAGACGGGATGTGACTAGTATATGATTTAGAGTGGAAGTGTTGTGAGGGATGGCCGGAGACGGGGGATGTTGCGGGAAGTAGACAGACCAAGTGATGGAGTTAATTTGTCGCTGAAATGAGAAAGTGATACTGCGGATGACAGCCAGACTTTAAACCTGTAAGGTGGAGCGAACTGAGGAGTTGCACATCTGTTGGCAAAAGTGCTGGGTTTTGAGAGGGAGCATTTGGTGCCAATGAGGAGAATTTCCGTTTTTTTCACTGTTAAGTTTTAGAAAGTTAATGTGAAGCCATGATTGGACTTCGTATAGACAGTGGGTGAGAAACATTGGTGGTAGGGTGGAAGTAGGTTGGCTAAACAGATAGAGCTGGGTGTCACACGATACGTGTAACAGTAGAAATGAATGTTACATTTTTCAAAGAAGTGGCCAAGAGGGAGGACGTGGATTAAAAATAGAAATGGACCAAGGACAGAGCCTTGGGAGACAGCACTTTTGCTCATATACGTAACAGGGGGGTCCAGACAAAAGGTGCTATCTTCCAAGTTATGTATCCAATTCAGATGGAAATAGCTGGAAATCAAAGTTTAACTGTTCATGTCATAGTCATCTTTTGATTTCAAATCCAAATGTAGTTCTTCTACACCAAACATTGACCTCCTTGTTCCAATACTTTTGGAGGGTAGTGTATATGCATTACTAGAGATGTTCTGACTCCGCATTGAGTCTTCTAAAGTAATCATCCAGGCATTCTTCAGTGAGATGAAACTGTCAGACGTTGTAGCCGAAGCCAGCGAGCCTTCAGAAAGGGCTGTCAGAGTCCATTTATATCTTTTATGTCTTTGTTGCGGCGCGTTCAAAAGTTGTCGCCGACATCACAGACTTTGTGTTTTATTTATGGCTTAGTGGAGGTCATTTCCTGGCATCCAGCGTTTGTACTTTATGGCAGGAATTCTAGAATATTAACTTCTGTATTCTATTTATACACAGTGCCGTGAAAAAGTAAAAGTTATTCATGCATCCCTACATCCCTGCTTCGCTTAAACATACATGTACTCTTCTGCCTTCCTTAATTCCCTTCTTTCTTCCTTCCTCCCTTCTTTCCTTTCTGCCTTATTTGGCTCAGACCTGCTTTTGTTCATGCATCCCTAACCGTTCCCTTCCTTGACCTAAATTTACTTTTCTGCCTTCCTTCTCCCAAGACCCTTTTTTTCCTGCTATCTTTTCTTCCTGAGACCCTCTTCCTTCGCATTTCCTTTTCTTCCTGGCTTTCTTCCCTCAGATCCGCTTGTTATTCACACGTACTTACATCCTTCTTTCTGTCCCTTAAATCTACGTTTCTGCCTTTCTTCCTTCTTCCTGCCTTTCTTCCCTCAGACCCACTCGTTATTCATACATCTTTACATCGTTCCTTTATTTAAACCTCCTTCCTTTCCTTATTCCTTTCAACTCAGACCTCCCAATTTATTCTCTCCATTCTGAGGGCCTTCCTTGCCTACTACCTTTTTCCTTTTTGCCTTTCTTCAGTTCGGGTTTTGACCAGAACAAAGAGGTCAGAGCGTATTACCAATTCTAAAGTCCTTACACTGGCTTCCAGTCATCTTGAGAATAGATTTGAAAGTTCTGCTACTGTTCTCTAAATCACTAAACGGTTTAGGTCCTGAATACATGAATGAAATGCTAATGGAATATAAACCCAGTAGGGCTCTGAGATTGACAGACTCAGGTCAAATAGTGGAGCACAGAGTCCAAAGCAAACATGGTGAAGCAGCATTTAACTATTATGCTGCACACAAAGGGAATAAGTTGCCAACAGAAGTGACGTCAGCCCCAAGTGTGCATGTTTCTTAAGTCCAGGTCAAAAACTCTCCTTTTCCCCCATGCTTTTTAGAGCATTTCCACTTTTAAATGATATTTCTTGCACTGTACGCTGTTTTAATTTTAATTTTATTTTATTTGTTTTCTCTTTGTATTAAATATTTATAAGGTGTTTTTTTTCTTTGTTTTAAAATGCCTTTAATCATGTAAAGCACATTGAGTTACCTTGTGTATGAAATGCTCTATATAAATACATTTGTTTTGCTTTGCTTTGCTTCTTTCTTGACTCATTCCTTCCACCTCAGACCTGCTTTTCTTCTTTCCTTCTTGACGTGCTTCCACCTTTGGACCTTCCTTCCTTCCTATTCTCAGACCATTTTTAAAAATGTTCATCCTTCCTTCATTTGCTTAAAACTACTTTCTGCCTTCCTCTATGTGTACCTCTTTAATACTGCTTAAAAGGCCTCTTTTACTTTTCTTTTGTAGGAATCTCCAAAAAGTGCCATTCATCTTTTCTTTGTAACATAGCCTACTGCCGATGTAGCAAAACTTTTGCCAATGTAGCAAAACCTTTGACTGTTTTGGGTTGAGTTATTGGTGAAGAGGTTGAAGAAATTCATGACCCCTGTACGGCCCCTTTGAATCCTCACCAACCGGTCCAATTTCAGTGAATCCGCAGTCTTGGTGTCAGTTGTAATGTGATCGGATTAGCCGAGATAGAATTTGTCCCCGGCACGTTGATACACGTTTGACTTTAAATGTAAATGCTACTGTTGAATCATAGCCAGCAGCAGTGATTAAAAAGTGAGTGGGAAAGGAGAGTTTACACTGAAACGTTATGTTTTCAGCTCCATTCAGAACAGGGGACAGTGGCGTGTTGTAAATCGTGGTCCTTTCACATTTGCACCCCTTAGTCCATTGTAATTTAGCTCTAATTCATTTTCCCCTCTTGGTGCGGTTAGTTTGGTCAGGTGTGAATGCAGAAATCAAACCGATACAGTTTCAAACAGATTAGAAAGAGATCCGATCTGGATCCGATCCAAATGCCATATGAACCAATCCAGTTTGAGCTAAAATGTCGTCAGGGTGATGTAACTACAGTACACATAGAAACTGTTGACTTGCCGTCAATATACACTATGTTTGAATTTATTATGCATATAAGATTTAATTTTAATTTATATTTCAGTTTTTGTGTTTCGGTAGAGGTTTCGCCGCTTTTTTTCTCCTGTCTGTCACCAATATCTTCAGTATCTCACACAGGTTTGATAATTCTCATAGCTTAAGTAGGTATATTCAGTAAAGTTTCTTCATGGAAATGCATCAACTTAAGAGAAGAACTGTTCAAACTGATAATTTATCTATATATCCATAAAAATGTTATCCATCCATGCATCCATCCATCACTCAAACCTTGTCCTTTCTTCAATCCATCCAAAACATAGTCATCATCCATTCAAACCTTGTCTAGCTATCCAGTCAAATCTTATCCATCATCCATCCATTCACATGTCCTTCATCCACACAAAGCGTATCCATTATCCACTCATCCATCAATACCTTATCCAACCCTCCAGCCATCATCCATCAAGCCTTATCTATCACTGCATCGATCCAATCGTTATCTAGCGTCCATCTTAGCCAGCCAAATCCTATCTATCCATCCATCCATCCATCCATTCTCTACCGCTTATCCGGGGTGGGTCGCGAGGGCAGTAGCTTCAGCAGGGACGCTCAGACTTCCCTCTCCCCAGCCACTTCATCCAGCTCTTCCGGGGGGATCCCGAGGCGTTCCCAGGCCAGCCGAAGGATGTAGTCTCCCAGCGTGTCCTGGGTCGTCCCCCGGGGTCTCCTCCCGGTGGGACATGCCCGGAACACCTCACCAGGGAGGCGTCCGGGAGGCATCCGAATCAGATGCCCCAGCCACCTCATCTGGCTCCTCTCAATGCGGAGGAGCTACTCTGAGATCCTCCCGGATGACCGAGCTTCTCACCCTATCTCTAAGGGAGAGCCCAGACACCCTGCGGAGGAAACTCATTTCGGCCGCTTGTATCCGGGATCTTGTTCTTTCGGTCACGACCCACAGCTCATGACCATAGGTGAGGGTAGGAACGAAGATCGACCGGTAAATTGAGAGCTTCGCCTTTCGGTTTAGCTCTTCTTTACCACAACGGACCGATACAAAGTCCGCATCACTGCAGACGCTGCACCGATCCGCCTGTCGATCTCCCGTTCCATTCTTCCCTCACTCGTGAACAAGACCCCAAGATACTTGAATTCCTCCACTTGGGGCAGGATCTCATCCCCGACCTGGAGATGGCATGCCACCCTTTTCCGACTGAGGACCATGGTCTCAGATTTGGAGGTGCTGATTCTCATCCCAGCCGCTTCACACTCGGGTGCGAACTGCTCCAATGAGAGTTGGAGGTCACGGCTTGATGAAGCCAACAGAACCACATCATCTGCAAAAAGCAGAGATGCAATACTGATGCCACCAAACCGGACCCCCTCTACGCCTCGGCTGCGCCTAGAAATTCTGTCCATAAAAGTTATGAACAGAATCGGCGACAAAGGGCAGCCTTGGCGGAGTCCAACCCTCACCGGGAACGAGTCCGACTTACTGCCGGATATGCGGACCAAACTCTGACTCCGGTCGTACAGGGACCGAACAGCCCGTATCAGGGGGTTCGGTACCCCATACTCCCGAAGCACTCTCCACAGGACTCCCCGAGGGACACGGTCGAACGCCTTCTTCAAGTCCACAAAACAAATGTAGACTGGTTGGGCGAACTCCCATGCACCCTCGAGGACCCTGCCGAGGGTGTAGAGCTGGTCCACTGTTCCACGGCCAGGACGAAAACCACACTGCTCCTCCTGAATCTGAGATTCGACTTCCCGACGGACCCTCCTCTCCAGCACCCCTGAATAGACCACCAGAGCTGTATTCCCCTTGGCCAGCCGGTATCCATCAGCTGCCTCAGGAGTCCCACAGGCCAAAAAGGCCCGATAGGACTCCTTCTTAAGCTTGACGGCATCCCTCACCTCATGTCCCCCGCCTCCCCCGGAACATGAGCAAAGTTCTGTCGGAGGTGGGAGTTGAAACTCCTTCTGACAGGGGATTCTGCCAGACGTTCCCAGCAGACCCTCACAATACGTTTGGGCCTGCCACGTCGGACCGGCATCTTCCCCCACCATCGGAGCCAACTCACCACCAGGTGGTGATCAGTTGACAGCTCCGCCCCTCTCTTCACCCGAGTGTCCAAGACATGCGGCCACAAGTCCGATGACACGACCACAAAGTCGATCATCGAACTGCGACCTAGGGTGTCCTGGTGCCAAGTGCATGTGTGGACACCCTTATGCTTGAACATGGTGTTCGTTATGGACAATCCGTGACGAGCACAGAAGTCCAATAACAGAACACCGCTCGGGTTCTGATCGGGGGGGCCGTTCCTCCCAATCGCGCCCTTCCAGGTCTCACTGTCATTGCCCACGTGAGCATTGAAGTCCCCCAACAGAACAATGGAGTCCCCGCGGGAGCGCTCTCCAGCACCCCCTCCAAGGACTCCAAAAAGGGTGGGTACTCTGAACTGCTGTTTGGTGCATAGGCACAAACAACAGTCAGGACCCGTCCCCCCACCCGAAGGCGGAGGGAGGCTACCCTCTCGTCCACCGGGGTGAACCCCAACGTACAGGCGCCGAGCCGGGGGGCAATAAGTATACCCACACCTGCTCGGCGCCTCTCACCATGGGCAACTCCAGAGTGGAAGATAGTCCAACCCCTCTCGAGAGGACTGGTACCAGAGCCCAAGGTGTGTGTGGAGGCGAGTCCGACTATATCGAGTCGGAACTTCTCGACCTCACACACCAGCTCAGGCTCCTTCCCTGCCAGAGAGGTGACATTCCACGTCCCTAGAGCCAGCTTCTGTAGCCGGGGATCGGATCGCCAAGGTCCCCGCCTTCGGCCACCGCCCAGCTCACTCTGCACCCGACCCCTATGGCCCCTCCCACAGGTGGTGAGCCCATGGGAAGGGGGACCCACGTTACCCTTTCGGGGCTGTGCCCGGCCGGGCCCCATGGGTGCAGGCCCGGCCACCAGGCGCTCGCCTTCGAGCCCCACCACCAGGCCTGGCTCCAGTGGGGGGCCCCGGTGGCCCGCGTCCAGGCAAGGGAAAACGAAGTCCATTGTTTGTCGTCATCATTAGGGGTCTTTGAGCCGTGTTTTGTCTGGTCCCTCCCTGTCCATCCATTAAAATGCATTTATCCACCCAAGCCATGCTGCAATACACCATTGAAGCTTTAGCTATTATGGGTGTGATGGGAAGTAATCATCCCGACCTCAACTCTATGGAGAGATCTTGTGGAGGTTTCTTAAAGTCCCCCCAAAGTCACCAAAAAAATGGTTTGTAAATTTGACACACCACAGAGAAGAGTAATGTTAACAAGTTGTACAAATTTGAATGAATTAAAAAAATCGCATGTGAAATCAGGCTTCAATAAGGTCAAGAATGGAGATGTTCTCTCAGTTTCCTGACCCTCTGAGCGTGTCGCTGAATGCTCTGAAAACTCAGCCACCCCAGAACTTTCAGCTGTCAATCAAATATGTGTCTTCTCAAGAAAAGGCACGTATTTCATTGAGAATACCCAGTGGACGCACTTTGCACACGCTCTCACGGGCTGCAGAGTGGCAGCCTCTGAGCCCCAGTGTAATGACGCGCAGCCGTGCTGCCAAGAAAATTTCCTCTGCTTTTCCTTCGTTGAAATTCAGCAGGCCGTTAATTGTGCTGATGTGTTCACCGAAGAGTGTATCATATGCGGTCATAGCAGTGTGATGTATAGCGGTCCGTCTGGATAAACCCCCACCTCCCCGTCGCCCCATGACGTCACGGCCAACAACTGAGGCTGACGACCCTAACGACGTTGTGCTGGAACTCTGGCGGCTACTTTAACAGCTGGAAAGCTGGCAAGGGGGCATGGGGCGGCAGTCCTCGTTATGCAACACGCGTGGGGTCATACGGCAGAGACACTGTAGCCCAAATAACACACAACACAGTACACTTCAGGGAAGACATATTTTTTTGAGTCGTGGGCATAGTTTGATGACTAACTGCACGCTGTACTGGCAATTCTGCCAAATAGCCACTGCCTGGAATAAGTGTGTTTTGAGTTTATATAGTGGGGGAAGGGACTCATGCCAGAAAGTATATGCCCCGGCCTGGTTTCAGTCACAGGGGTAGTTTTTAGCCCCCCCCCCATAAAACCGGCCAGCTGAGATGGTGAAGAAGTTTTAAGCTATAAACTCAACAATTCAGTACTATATTGTTGTCAGTATTCGCAGGTTTTTAGCACTTATCGTCAAACATATTTAATGTCTTGAGAAACAAAACAGGAAAATTACTTAAGTGGGACTTTAAATGAAGATCTGTGAGGGTGGACCGCGTCCTATATCTAAATAGCCACTCTGGGAGGCAATCCATCAGAATCAGAATCATCTTTATTTGCCAAGTATGTCCAAAAAACACACAAGGAATTTGTCTCCGGTAGTTGGAGCCGCTCTAGTACGACAACAGACAGTCAATTGACAGAGAACACTTTTGAGACATAAAGACATCCATCCATCCATTTTATGAGTCGCTTATCGCTGGAGCCTATCCCAGCTATCATCGGGCAGGAGGCGGGGTACACCCTGAACTGGTTGCCAGCCAATAGCAGGGCACATACAAACAAACAACCATTTGCACTCGCATTAACACCTTCGGGCAATTCAGATTCTCCAATTCATGCATGTTTTTTGGGATGTGGGAGGAAACCGGAGTGCCCGGAGAAAACCCACGCAGGCACGGGGAGAACATGCAAACTCCACACAGGCGGGGCCGGGGATTGAACCCCGGTCCTCAGAACCGTCAGGCTGATGCTCTAACCAGTCGGCCACCGTGCCGCCGGGAGGCAATCCATGCAGCCTAAAATGAGACACAGGCAGAAAGTAACCAGTGGGGTTACCCAAACAAGGACAGTATTGTTTGTGTTACAAAATTGCTTCCTCTGAAATCAATAATATATTGATCAATGTCACAAAACAACCTACAGGCTTGCTTTTATTTTTCTTTTGTGAAGCAGGGCGGCAGCCTCATATCTTAATAGTGCCTGACTGGCAGAGATCCACCCCCTTGACACTGTGTCGTCTCAGGCTGTCACAGACTGTCACAGCTCAGCAGCATTGCATTCTGGGTGCCTCGGCTATCCTCAACAACTGGGCTGCGTTAATCCCAGACTGAAAATCTAGACCGATAATCCTGTGATGATGATGATGATGATGATGGCTGGCTGGCGTCAGAGCCTCTCTCCTACTGCAGCATGTGGTCCAATTCTGACTGACCCTGACCCAACTTAGCAGCAACATCTCTTTTTTTGTGGTTCTTTAATCTGGTGTATTATTTAGATGTTGCAGCAAGGAAGACTCCTGACCTTGCTGCCGTTATTTTAATTTTTTTTTAAAGGACGAGGATCGGCGCATGGCTGGTGTGCAGGCCCGGAAAGAGGAGGAGAAGAAGAAGGAGAGTCACAAGCAGACCATTCACAAGGTACCTCTTTATATTGTACAGTTAAACTAAAATCCCCATAGGAAACAATGGAAACCGAAATAGCCTGTTCTAGGATCAGTCTGTCTAGCCAACTATTTTATCTATCCAGCCATCCAAAACTTTTCTATCCATCTCTGTATCAGTCTACCCAAAACTTATCCATCACTCATCCATCATCCATCTGTTATCTATCCATCAACCTTTTCTAACAAGCCATCGACCACCAATCCTTTTCTATGCATGTATCTATCCCTTCCTCATTCTGCCTTTTGTGAACGCTGGTAGTGGTTTAGTTTTTCCCCCCCACTTCGTAAAATGCCTCAATCCGGTGTCACGCCGCTGCAAGCTAAGCAGTCAGGCTCACAGGATTTCCTAGCTGCAGGGAGTGGCACATTGGGGAAGACAAGACCTGTTGTCACTTGTCACCGAACTGAAGCATGCATATTTATTAGCGCAACGTACGTTTGAAGTGTTGATGGTCAATGCGTCCTGCAATTCACATTAGTTCTCACAGCTAGCTAGCTGCCTTCGTCATCAATGCACGAGCCGCTAATGCCACTTTGGCTGTCATGTCGAGCGGTGGCAGCGCTGGCTCGAAACAGGGCATAACTAGCTAGTCATTTGGAGGCTCAAGGCAAGTCACGCCCTCCAAGTAATTTAGACCACTTTGTTGTACTTTTGAAATCTGTTACAATTGTCTGACAACTAAAGTTAGTCTACTAATATTTAAATATTTAGAATGTAATGCTTATCTTCACCTAAAAAGTTTGAAATTGAGATTCTATATAAAGTCCTTAAGATCCTTCTTGTGGATTATAAAATAACAAGTGAATCATCTCAACACTTTTATTTTAATTAATAAGAGCGTTGATTAACATGTAGCGTAATTTCTCGTGTATAATGCACATTTTTTCCCCAAAAGATTGTCAAAAGTCAATAGTGCGCATTATACATAGGTATAGAGGCAAATGGAAAAGAAACTTTCACATTTTATGAATGTATGCCGCCATCTAGAGGTTATGAAAATGCTGTACACGTTCATTCCAAAATGCCACCGCCACCTAGTGGTTATAAAAAAAGGTGTAGCCTACACTTTCATTCCAATATGACAGGGGTACGTATGACTGCATATATGTACCGTTGTGCTTATACGTTTACATACCCTGGCAGAATTTGTGAACTAGTTTTTAATTTTTTAATTTTTATTTTTTTTTATAAATATGACTGCACGCCTGTGACCCTAGTGAGGATAAGCGGAACGGAAGAGGAATGAATGATGACTGAACAACAACCATCATTAATTTCTTGATGGTTATGTTTTGTTTAATGATAATGCTTTTCTGAAATGCTCGACCGTTTAATTTGAATCCCATTATAATAAAATTAAATGTGTTTCGCCTGGTCCTTCATGTTTTCTTTAAAGAATTGTACCCATCTTACAAATTCTGCCTGGGTAATCAAACATGAGCACAACTGTGTGTTTTATAATTTACGAAATAAAAATAGGGCTGTGAATTTCAAAACATGAGTAAGTAAATTAAAGAAGGATTCAAATAAAGTGCTTAACTTCAGAATAATTCTTTGGAAAAACTAACAAAATATGCTTTTAGCACTTTTATGATTACATCTTGGTGATGAAAAGTATCACACGTGTCACTCTCCACTTTATCTCTATACTCGGCTGACACTGACAGCAGTGCTAATGACAAGAGTATCATTACACAGTATTACATTTTTGCAAGGCATGAAGTTAAATCATTCATTCATTCATTCATTCATTCATCTTCAACTTCTTATCCTCACTAGGGTAGCAGGGAAGTTAAATCAATAAGTCAATATTCTACCGTGATAGAAGGTTTTTCTTTTTACAATTCAATAGTAAAAATTATTTTTTTTTTTTCATTTCATAACATATAGGCCTGGCCTACAGGAAATAGTTTATTATTATTATATACTCTATATTATATTTAGGAGAATGTTTATTTGTTGGCTATATCCAGTGTTGTGTTGGTCATACTATAAAATAATTAATTTCTTGTGATTAGTGAATAATGCTGAAGATAACAAACTTCCTCATGAAAAGTCGCATGCTAAATCGCAATCGCAATATTTATTGTAAAGAGAAAAAAAAAACCTTGGTATTTTCCCAAGTCGTTCAGCCCTACTCCTGATTGATGACTAGGTAGTTTTAATTGGGCCCACATCATTAAAGCTTATCGGTTTGGTTCCCAGTGACGAGGACTGGCTTAGTGTGGCTAAGGTTTTCACCACATAAACAGATGATGTTATGGCTAACTAAACACAAGCGTGGCGAGGAAATTTTTTACTGTTCAGCCACATTGGCTAAGAGGTTTCATGACCCAATGTCAACCTTGCAGCCAGCCATCTATCCATCCATCCATCAAACCTTATCCTTTCTTCCATCTATCCAAACTTTATCAATTCATCCAAACTTCATTTATCATCCATCCAACCAGAAGGTTTCTATAATTCATTCATCCATCTGTCCATCCGTCCATCCATCCATCCATCCGTCCATCCATCCATCCATCCATCCATCCATCCATCCATCCGTTGTGTCACTTTAAATGCTTCACTGCAGCCACTGTCAAGAATACACATGATTCGCTCGGATTTACTCTAACGACTAACCTTGTCAGCGGGGGAGTGGTACATTCCACACGGGAGCTTGTTAATACTGTATGTGAAACACTATTGTGTAAGGCTGTCACAGAGGTGAATTTACAGTGTGCAGAAGCTATTAGGTAGCTTTTGACTGAGATCTAAGGCAGACAGCTGAATGTCCTTTGTGGTTAAGCTTGCCAACTCTCTTTCTATTTGTGTCATGCATAGGAGAAGCGGCGTCTTGCCATCCGTAATGCGGCACATCAGTGGGAGGGCGTTGTCGCCGCCTGCATGGAGCTGCTGCCGCCGTCATCAACAACAAACAGCGCCAAAGAAGAAGTCAGCCCAGAGAACAGCCCTGCCCACTGCCCCACACAGACCAACGGCCTGGCTCAGGAGCCTTCGCCGGACGAGCCACGGTGGGTCTGAGGTAGCAGTACGGAAAATAGAGAACCCCTGCCATTTTATGGTTCCCTATTCACGAATGGCCCTATTTGAGTTTTCTTTCTGTGGAACCTAAAATTCCAATAATTGATTAATGGACCATTCATTTTGTCTTCAGTCAAGCAGGGAAATTCAGTCATATGCTTATCCTCACTCATTACTACTCTGATGTTGGTATAGAGAAGAGTACAAAACACAAGTTTGTGCATATGGATTGATTTAACTTTACACACTTGTGTTTACCCCACTTCATATGAAATAACGAGTTTGTCTGATGTCCTACATTAGACGGGTCAGTCCGGGTTTTGGACCAGAACGAGTGACAAGTGGACCGGATAGCCGGTTCCGCACCAACAGCCGTCCAAACAGCCCTCGAGATCCAAAGTAAGGCAAGCTTTCACTTCTTTTAAATCATGATTTAATTTAAATTTGTGTCATTTTATCATTTTTTAATCATTCCAGAGGCGGCACCAAGGCCGACTGGTTAGCACATGTGCCTCACAGTTCTGAGGACCAGGGTTCAAATCCAGCCCCGCCAGTGTAGAGTTTGCATGTTCTCCCCATGCCTGCGTGGGTTTTCTCCAGGTACTCCGGTTTCATCCCACATCCCAAAAACATGCATGGTAGGTTAGTTGAAGACTCTAAATTGCCCATAGGTCCGAATGTGAGTGCCAATGGTTGTTTGTTTATATGTGCCCTGTGATTGGGTGGCGACCAGTTCAGGTTGTACCCCGCCTCTCGCCCAGAGTCAGCTGGGATAGGCTCCAGCACGCCCATGACCCTAGTGAGGATAAGCGGTACGGAAGATGAATGAATTAATAATCATTCCAGAAATATGAATGTTTGTTAGAAGACCCAAAGACCAGACTTGAGCATTTAAAATCAGGATGCCCATTTTGTCCTCATTATTTTTTTCATTCATTCATTTTCCATACTTCTTATCCTCATTAGGGTCATGGGCGTGCTGGAGCCTATCCCAGCGAGAGGCGGGGTACACCCTGAACCGGTCGCCAACCAATCGCAGAGCACATATAAACAAACAACCATTCGCACTCACTTTCACACCTACGAGCACTTTATTGTCTTCAATTACCGTAATTTCTCGTGTATTTTTTCCCCAAAAAATTGTAAAAAGTCAATAGTGCACATTATACAAGGGTTTATGGACACCTAGAGGTTATGAAAAAAGTGGAGCCTACACTTTGATTCTGATATGACATGGGTACGTACATATGACTGCATATATGTACAGTTGTGCTCATAAATTGACATACCCTGGCAGAATTTGTGAAATATGGATGGATGGATTATTTTTTTAAATACGACTGATGACTGAACAACAACCATCAATAATTTCTTTATGGCTATGTTTTGCTTAATGATAATGCTTTTCTGAAATGCTTGACAGTTTAATTTGAATAAATTAAATCTGTTTCGCCTGGCACTTCATGTTTTCTTTAAAGAATTGTACCCAATTTACAAATTCTGCCTGGGTAATCAAACATATAAAAAAAACACACAGTTGTGTTTCTCATTTACTAAATAAAAGTAGGCTATGGATTTCAAAATAAGAGCAAGTAAATAAAGTATTACGTGTTCAAATAAAGTGCTTAACTTCAAAATAATTCTCTGAAAAAACTAACAAACTACAGATAATACTTCATGTTTTGATCATACGGGTGGAAGGAAAATCATGCATTGTAAAAATGCATTATACAGTAGAATATTGACTTATTGATTTATATAGAAGGGTTTTCCAGAATTTTGAGGTCAACTTTGGGGGTGCATATTATACATGGGTGCGCATTATACACGAGAAATTTCGGTAACCTACCATGCATGTTTTTGGGACGTGGGAGAAAACCCACGCAGGCACAGGGGCAAACTCCGCACAGGTGAGGCCGGATTTGAACCCGAGTCCTCAGAACTGTGATTTAATTATCCATCTATCCATCCATTTTCTGAGCCGCTTATCCTCACAAGGGTCGTGGGAGCTCTGGAGCGTATCCCAGCTTTCAACGGGCAGGAGGCGAGGTACACCCTGAACTGGTTGCCAGCCAATCGCAGGGCATATACAAACAAACAACCATTCACACTCACATTCACACCTACGGGCAATTTAGAGTCTTCAATTAACCTACCATGCATGTTTTTTTTTGGGATGCGGGAGGAAACTGGAGTACCCAGAGAAAACCAACACAGGCATGGGGAGAACATGCAAACTCCACACAGGCGGGGCCGGGGATTGAACCCCGGTCCTCAGAACTGTGAGGCAGACGCTCTAACCAGTTGTACACTGTGCCGCTGATTTAATTATATTTTAATTATTTGTATTTTGTTTTTTATTATCATTATCAACATTATTATTCAAATATAAAAGCATGTTAGGAAAGCCAAAGTAAGAGAAACTTTGACCATCACTTAATCTAATTTGTATTCAATTGAAATGTTTTATAATTATTTTTTATTATTCTAGAAATATGAACATGTGTTCGATTTACAGATCCAGTATATGCAAACATCCATCATGGATGCACGCATCCTGTTCCCATCAGTCTTCTGCATCGACGGTCTTATGTAATCTCTGGTGCAAAGAGGATGAGTTACGAGGAGGCATGCAAAATATCATTAAGAGTTTCAAACACGGCACTGGGACAGAAAAAATGGCCCTGAAAGGCAATAGTGACAAATCTCTCCCATGAGCTGGCCCTGGTGTCACCTTTTCTTCAATTGTATGTCCCCAAAGCTATATTTTATCTTCCCCCTCAGGCCGAGCGTGTCATTCATTAGCCTTTTAGAAAGGTGAAACCGTCATTCCCACGCACGCAAACACAAACAAACAGCAATAGCTCCCCCGGATAACGGATGAAATTGTCTCCTGGTTGTTGATGTCTCGCACGACATCACATATCGTCTCCGTGGGAATTCCCAGGAAGTACACCACAGAGGGCACGTTTGTCACCCTCCGTGATAGAAACCGATTCCCGGCAACTCATCCAGGCAGGGGGACATCTGGATCTGCTGTGGGTGGGCTTGTGTGTGTGTGTCCTCTAGTAAATTGCAAACTGGTACCTAATATCTATTTCAAATAACGTTCTGTAACATTTTCAACTGTCTTAGAAGTTAGAGAATACAGTTTTTTCCAGAGGAAAATTCAATAAAAATGTGTTCCAAAGTCAAAACTGTGGCCGTCATAAAGCCTTTGAAAACTTTGAAGAAAGTACAGTGAGAAATTTTAGGTAACATTTTTAACTGTCATACATACACACATAAAATTAGTCTTCCACTGTTATATTGAAATCAATTAAAACAAAAATAAAACAAAACTTTCTCAGCCTTTAATGGCGTGTGCATAGACTTTTTCTATCCTCTACTTTCTTTTTATTAGCCATATTATAACCAGTAGCCAGGATCGTGTACCACTGTACCAAGTTTCATTTCTGGTTCTATTGTAATTTTCACAAGGTCGTCTTTGCCATTACTGCAAGAGAAAAAAGCAAAGAAAAAGCTAAAGGATTCCGCTAAAGCTATCGGAAGTAGCCTAATAGCTATATCTGACACGTGTGTCAGTTTTTAACATGGTTAAATAGCAAATGGCACTTTGTAATGCTGTTGTATCAGCACTAATGCGAGTATTAAAGAACCCAAGTGTACACATACTGTGTACACGTCTTAGGGAGGGTTTAAATTGCCAGATGATCTCCTGTGGGATTAAGTGTGATGATGATGGATTTTAATTGATTTCCATCCAAAGTGTAACAGTGACATGTTCTCTCAACGGTAGGTTGATCTAAGTGCGACTTTCCCTGCTGTCTTTTTACGGCTTCCTGCTGAGTGTAATTGGGTGGGCTGTTTTGTGTGTGCTTGTTGATGTTGCATCCCTTATTATTTGAAATATGTGAACAGAAACACACAAGCAAGACCGCACTTGTACAAAACTTTCTATTATGCACTGCTGTTCACTACAACACCACACTAAAACACGATTAATTGAGTTAAAGAAGACATTCTGCATTTTTCTCTAAAATTAAAATGTGATGTGTAATATATTTCACAATTTAAAGGAGTAATATGCATTTTTCCCCCCCACAGTTTAAAGGAAACGTCAGGCATGTAACACTTTAATTGGAATTACTCGTTTTTTTCTGTCTCATGTTAAAAGCCACTGCTCACCGACTCCTCTACGCTAATGCTGAGTGCAGCTTTTGTTACTATGGCAGCTGGGGGCAGACCTTGGGCTAAGCTTGCGGCTACTACTAGCCCAGATTGTGACCCCCAAAAAAACGAGTACCCAATGAGATTTGATTGTATTTTCACTGGTGGAGGCAGCACTTCATTAACAAGCCGCTTTGTCCATTAGTATGTGGATCTGTGCACGTGGTGCATGCAGCAGAGACATCACCAAACGCAAATACACTTGAGCCCCCTTGTCGACAAAGTATCTAAGAAGTAAGAAGTATCTGAGTTTCCAACAAACTCAATGCAACTCTGCTTAGCTTTTGACTTTGACATCACATAGTGTTTCAGTGTAGTCCAGCCAACACTTGAAAATGGTGGACCTTTGCCCAGCCTAGCTTCTAAGTCTTAGGCAGAGAAACTCGGTGTGGGAGCAATATTATGTAAATTGGCCCAATTGTGTTGTCATGATCCAGCAAAATTCAAAACAGCTAGCTCACAGATACATTTTGGCAACTAGGGCAGGCACTCCAGAGAGCTATCTGTAGCCAACAATTCAAAAAAAGTGTCACTTTTTACAAAATATTTCCCCTTTAATGGTGTGTCCCAATATTTATGTCCATAGATTGTAGCACCTCATATTGTGATTTTCTAGATGTATGTATAGGGGCTGTTCTCTGGGTTGACTTCTTCTTTGGTGCTGTTTGTCGTTGCTGACGGCGGCAGCAGCTCCATGCAGACGGCGACAATGCCCTCCCACTGATGTGCCGCATTACGGATGGCAAGACGCCGCTTCTGCTATGCATGACACATAAACAGAGAGTTGGCAAGGTTTCAAGCCCCAAGCTTAACCAGGCCACTGGTTACTCCCCATTTCCAAACTGTCAAAGATCCGGCTTTTTTCTGCCTTTGCCTTGTACATAGAATATTGCCGCAACTGTACACGCTTCACACAGCGATGCGTCATCCTCCCAACAGATAATTAGAAGATGTCAGAGCGGCCTCTGGTGTGACATATAAAATGCTTGTCGGACAGCTACAATTGATTTCGATACAACAGGGCAGTGTGTGTCAGGTCTTAATCTTTACACCCCTTGTGTGGAAGACTCAGACAGAGGCGGCGTTCCAGCTCTGTTCCATCTATGATTCTGCTTCCAAAAGCTTGTATTGTAGTAGTGCTGTATTAAAAAAAATTAATAACAAAACTTTCTTTTTAAAATTAGGTTTGAATATTTAAATTCTCAAAATGAAATATGCATGTTTATATATACTGTGGCGGCACGGTGGACGACTGGTTAGAGCATCTGCCTCACAGTTCTGAAGACCGGGGTTCAATCCCTGGCCCCGCCTGTGTTGAGTTTGCATGTTCTCCCCGTGCCTGCGTGGGTTTTCTCCGGGCACTCCGGTTTCCTCCCACATCCCAAAAACATGCATGGTAGGTTAATTGACAACTCTAAATTGCCCGTAGGTGCGAATGGTTGTTTGTTTGTATGTGCCCTGCGATTGGCTGGCAACCAGTTCAGGGTGTACCCCGCCTCCTGCCCGATGATAGCTGGGATAGGCTCCAGCACGCCCGCGACCCAAGTGAGGAGAAGCGGCTCAGAAAATGGATGGATGGATATATATACTGTATGTATGTAAGTGTGTGTATATGTATATATATATATATATATATATATATCCATCTTCAAACCGCTTCTCCTCACTAGGGTCGCGCTGGAGCCTATCCCAGCTATCATTGGGCAGGAGGCGGGGTACACCCCGAACCAGTTGCCAGCCTATATATATATATATATATATATATATATACATACCCACTATACACACACAGTGGGTATGGAAAATATTCGACTGGTGGAGGGCTGCAGTGATGGTTGACTTTCTAGAACTTTTTCCCATCACCCGACTGCATCTCTGGAGCTCAGCCACAGTGATCTTTGGGTTCTTCTTTTCCTCTCTCACCAAGGCTCTTTTCCCCCGATTGCTCTATTTGGCCGGACACCCAGCTCTAGGAAGAGTTCTGGTCCTCCCAAACGGCTTCCATTTAAGGATAATGGAGGCCACTGTGATCTTAGGAACCTTAAGTGCAGTCGGACCAGATCTGTGCCTTGCCACAATTCTGACTCTGAGCTTTTCAGGCAGTTCCTTTGACCTCATGATTCTCATTTGCTCTGACATGCACTGTGAGCTGTAAGGTCTTCTTTCGACAGGTGTGTGGCTTTCCTAATCAAGTCCAATCAGTATAATCAAACACAGCTGGACTCCAATGAAGGTGTAGAACCATCTCAAGGATGATCAGAAGAAATGGACAGCACCTGAGTCAAATATATGAGTGTCACAGCAAAGGATCTGAATACTTATGGCTGTGTGATATTTCAGTTTTTCTTTTTTTAAGAAATCTGCAGAAATTTCAACAATTCCAGATGTTTTTCTGTCAATATGGGGTGCTGTGTGTAAATTGATGAGGGAAAAAAATTTACTTAAATGATTTTAGCAAATGGCTGCAATATAACAAAGAGTGAAAAATGTAAGGGGGTCTGAATACTTTCCGTACCCACTGTGTGTGTGTGTGTGTGTGTGTGTATACCGGTGTATATATACATATTCATATAGTATTTTTATTTTTCATTTTCTTTGGTTCATACAGACCAGAAATATTTGAAAAAGCTGGGAAAAGACATTTTATTTAATTTACATTTTTTTATTTCATTTGATTTTCCAATGTTAGCTTTGCTTTGTTTACCTTTTTACAGAACATTTATAATTATAAGAAAAAAACCCTCTGATTTTAGTTTGTTATTTGTTGTATTTGTTTTATTTTTTTTATAGCTTTTTTTCTTCTTTCCAGTGATGGAACTGGATTCAAATTGAAACTGCTGTCTTTATTTTATTGTTTTTCTTTGCTACAGTCAGAACGTTTCCACATGGTTCACACAGTCAGAACTCATAGTGTTGAAACTTTGTAGTGTTGAATTGGAATAAATGTAAATTCATGTGCTTTTTGTACGTTTCAGGCTCACGGAGGCAGGGAGCGTGACGAGCCTGTCGCTGTCCGAGAGTCATCTGGCTGAGCTGGACAGCGACACCCTGCGCTTATTCGGCCTCGGCGCCCTGGACGCGCTGGAGAGGGGGTGGGGGGTGCAGACGGCTGGTGCAGTCACCGTTATCGCCTTCCGCTACATCCACTTTGACGCCATTGTACCGATGCTGCCGAGGATCAGGGTCAAGTTCCCCAATCTGGTGGTGAGAACAGAGGATTAAATTTAGAATAATTATGCAACACAGAATGTGCAACATGTCATTTTTATGTACAGCATCTCATTTTCCTGGAAGCCAACATCAGCCGCCTGCCGCAGCTGGCCGCCCTTGCTCAGGTTCGGCGTCTGGATCAGCTGACCGTCCACCCGCAGGGCAACCCGGTGGTGGGCCTGGCACTGTGGCGCTCCTTTGTCATCTACCGCCTACACCACTTTAACCTGCAGAGAATCAACGGCCAGGAGGTCAGTCCACACGGCGGAACATTATGTACACCATGCCACTGGTGAGCTGGTGAGATCCAATACGACACAAATATTTAAAAAAAAAAATCCTTAAAAAAACAAATTTGATTCAATTTCATTTTATTTGATTTGCCCAGTACAAATAGAGTTCTTGATTTGTTTGGCTTGACACTCTCAGAAACACTTAAAATTTTACATTAATGTCACAGTGTCAAAATATCTTTCGAAGACCTTTCTTTTGTTTTATTTCATTGTATTGCTTTACTTTATAGTCTACAGTTTATACAGAATTGCGTTACAGGAAAATGATGGGAATAGACCACATTTTGGAGGCGTTTTATTTTATTTAGTTTGTTTTCATGTAATAATTTACCCAAAAAGTTTTCTTTTGTTCCTTTTTTTAATTATTATTTTTGTTTTATTTTACTTTATACTGAACAGTCTTATGGAGAACAAGCCATAGAATCTCTCTAAGTGCTTGAGGACTCTGCATCTTTTTGCACAATTGTCAAAAAAAATAATAATAATTGTACCGGCATTACCAGATAACTAGCAACCCTTTATTGCTCAGTGACTCTTTTTGTCAATGTATTTATGTCTCAAAAGTGCTCTCTGTCAATTGACTGTCTGTTGTCGTACTAGAGCGGCTCCAATTGCCGGAGACAAATTCCTTGTGTGTTTTTTGGACATACTTGGCAAATAAAGATGATTCTGATTCTGATTCTGACCATCCACGAACAGGATGGTTAAACGTGTCTTTAAACAACAAAAGATCAACAAAGCAGCAGGCCCGGACAGTGTGTCCCCCTCATGCTTGAAGGTCTGCGCAGACTAGCTCATTCCAGTTTTCACACAGATCTTCAATATATCTTTGGTACTGTGTGAAGTCACTTCCTGCCTCAAACACTACACTATCATCCCAGTCCCCAAGAAAACTGCAATTTCAGGACTGAATGACTACAAACCTGTTGCCCTGACATCTGTGGTCATGAAGTCATTTGAACGGCTCGTGTTAGACCACCCATGCAGTTTGCCTATCAAGCAAACAGGTCTGTGGATGATGCAGTCAACAAGGGACTGCATTGCATCCTTTAACACCTTGATGGCGCATTGACCTACGCGAGGATCCTGTTTGTGGACTTCAGCTCTGCGTTCAACACCGTCATCCCTGAACTCCTCTCCTCCACGCTTCTCTAGCTCAATGTCTCGCCTCCCATCTGCCAGTGTATCTACAGCTTCTTGATGGGCAGGACACAGCAGGTGAGGCTGGGAAACACCACCTCATCCACACGCACCATCAGTAAAGTACAGGGATATCCTGGATGAAAAACCTTCTCCAGAGTGCTCAGGACCTCAGACTGGGCCAAAGGTTCACCTTCCAACAAGGCAATGACCCTAAGCACCCTTGAGCATCTCTGGAGAGACCTGAAAATGGCTGGGGGAGGGGGGGGGGGGGGGGGGGGCGTGGAGTGTTTGGGGGGGGTGGCATTGGGTCTCTGCGGCCTCCCCCAGGTGGGCGATTGTCGTAGCACCTCGGTGGGGCCGGCGGACTGCCCTGGGTCCCTTGGTGTGGGACGTGTCCCGTCCGCCGGGCTGCTCTCGGTGGACTCCTGGGCCCAATCCCGCCTCTCGATTGATTGGGTGTGGTCCTCAGCCACCGCGGTGCAGGGACAGCAATTACAGGACACTTCTGTCAGCCATTGTGCATGCGAAACGGTGTCAATTCACTTACATTTGTCCACAGGCACACACCCCTGGGACTTTTTCACTGGATGTGGGGCCACTCACTTATTGTGACAAATAACTCATGAATATGCAAATTGCTTGGGTATCCCCTCACTCACACTCTCGTCCTTTTTTTTAATTACTTTTATAATTTACATAGTCACTCCCACCACACTTCAGTTGTACAGCCGGGTTCACGACCCTTGTCCTGCATGCTTCTTCTCCTGTCCTTGTCCTGTCCTATCTTGTCCTGTCCTTCCCTCACAGGGTGTAGCACTACTGCCCCATACAACACTCACATATAATGTTTCATTGTAATATATCCATATAAATATCTATATATCCATCCATCCATCCATTTTCTGAGCCGCGTCTCCTCACTAGGGTCGCGGGCGTGCTGGAGCCTATCCGAGCTATCATCAGGCAGGAGGCGGGGTACCCCCTGAACTGTTTGCCAGCCAATCGCAGGGCACATACAAACAAACAACCATCCGCATTCACACCTACGGGCAATTTAGAGTCTTCAATTAACCTCGCAAGTTTTTGGGATGTGGGAGGAAACCGGAGTGCCCGGAGAAAACCCACGCAGGCACGGGGAGAACATGCAAACTCCACACAGGCGGGGCCGGGGATTGAACCCCGGTCCTCAGAACTGTGAGGCAGGCGCTCTAACCAGTCGTGCCGCCATATATATATATATATATATATATATTATATATATATATTTTTTAATTGTTTTTTTTTTTTTTTCTCATCTTGTTGACAATTAGTTCCTTCTCTTGTCTTCTTTTCTCACTCCCCTCTAGAAACTTTGTTCTGATCGACTCTGATTCTCAATAAATTATAATACAAAGAGCCGGCACGGTGGGCGACTGGCTAGCACCAGTTCTGGGGAACCCCAACTGTGTGGAGTTTCCATGTTCTCCCCGCGCTCGCCGCGCCTGGGTGGTTTTTCCTTCCTCCCACGTCCCAAAAACATGCGTGGTAGCTTGATCGAGGACTCTAAATTGCCCGTAGGTGTGTATGTGAGTACGAATGGTTGTTTGTTTCTCTGTGCCCTGCGATTGGCTGGCGACCGGTTCAGGGTGTAGCCCGCCTCCCGCCCGGAGATAGCTGGAATAGGCTCCAGCAGCCCGCGACCCTGAGAAAAAAGAAAGGAGGACATTATTTCAAATTGACAGTGTAGAAAATGAAGATACATTGATTATGATTCAGAAAATAAGCAACACTGTTTCTCATTGTTTACCAAAGTAAAAGCAGATGTTTCCAAATGTCTTATTTTGATTACACAAAAATGATCAGTCTGCTTTGATGGAGGACTACAGAAATCTGAGAATATTTGTTGTTAAGAGGTTGAAATTTTAATTTAGGCAAGGTCTCTAAACGATTAATCGATTATCAAAATAGTTGTTGATTAATTTGATAATCAATTAGGTGTGGATAAATCGATTAATTGTTGTACCTTTAATTTGTTTCGAATGTTGATCCGTTGTGGGTTTATAAAAGTATCATAAATTAAAACATTTGCTTATATTGTACTGGAGCTCACTGGCTTGTGCAGGTGTACGTCCATATAATGTTAAGCATATAGCTTTCCCTCTTGATGTGATGTTACCGTGTATGTTTCTGTCTGTTGTATTAGTATATATGTGTGTATGTGTGTTCACTTCCCTCGCCAGGTCACCATGAATGACGTCATTGCCGCCGAGCGGGTCTTTGGGACACTGGGCCACGTGGCGGCCACCGAGACACCGCGCTGCCGCCTCCTCCTGCTGCTGGAGGAGTCCAGGTGAAGTGCCCAAGCACAGAACATTACATTACATTAACTGCTACTTAACAGCAAGGGCAGATGGCAAAAGTCACTCTGCTATAATTAGTAACACTTTTAGTTACTAGTAAAAGTGAAAAAGCACAGACTATGAAATGTACAGACAGTGTTCTCCCACATGTTCGGGATTTGGCATTCGTGAATTCACATATTTGTTGATTTTTGGGGACTAACCTAGCCTTCGAATTTCACTGAAAAACTCACCTATTTGCTGTTTTTGTTCTGAGGCCAAAGTTATGTGTAATTTAAAAGTATTAATTTAGCGCAATCTTGTGGCATCTTGGTGCCAAAGAACTATGTTGAAATGAGAGGAGGCGCTTCATTTAGTTTGGCAGTAGGACTGTCTATTAGAAAAGTAGCACTTTCCTGCCATCTTGTGACATCAAATAAAGGTTATTATTAATGTTGTTATTATTATCTAAAGGCAACGATAAACCTTTTTAGGGGAGCCGTCAATGACTCGCAGATTTTCATTATTCGCCACAGGTCTCGATCCCTTTAAGTAAAAGTGAAAAGTTATTACAATCATTGTTTTTCTTGCAGTTATCTCCAATACTCATTTTGATAACTTGCCACAACTGAAGGAAAAACAAACTTTTCTGCACACAAAATAGCTTCTGTCCTTTATTAATTTCCTAAGTGCTCATACTGAGAAGAAGAAGAAAAATCACTGGACACAGCTTTGCTGCAAGCTAAATTCAAGATGATCAGGACTGGAGGGACAATAGGTCCTGCATGAGCAAAATAAAACCCCATATCAATTAAGAACTTATTATTCCCCAAGATTTCAATCAATTAGGTTCTTAACCACTGTTGACATGACCTCTCTCTATTTACGCTATTTGCCGTCACGTCAGCATCTGCAGAGGTTGAAAATTAATAAGCCTATTTTGACAAAGGAGTCGAAAGTACAGTTATCTGTTATCAAATGTCAGGAGTAAAGTCAGAAAAAGGTATACTCAAGTAAAAAACATACCTGAAAAATCTACTTAAATGCAACTACAAAGTGCCACCACTGACAGCAAGTATGCAAAGGACGTGGAAGCCCTCGCGGGCATGTGCGTGCTTGACTACCGTGCGTTTGTTTGTATCAGGGTGGGTACTTGGCACCGTGACACACACATACACGCATTCAACCTTTTTCCCTTTCATACTCAAATTCTGTCCTCGAGCGTGCACTCAGGCTGAACCGTAAATAGCAACGTAGCCTCCTTAGTAATTAAACTGGAAAAATTTATATCATGTCCAGACAATCTCGCTGCAGTCAGTCAGAGGTAATTTTCCTTTTAATGTGCAACTTTAGTTCCCATGTATCTGTGCCCAGTCATAACCTCCTTAATCTATTACAATAAACTTTTTCACAATATAAAGGCACCACATTGTATTTTCCCCAAATTCAAAGTAGACATTATCCACTTCCCCCCAAAACTTAAAGGAGACACCATAGCACCCACCACCACACCCCAATTTACAGTACGTTGTAGATTAAAAATACAATCAGACCAAGGACAGAGCCATGGGGGGCAATTCTCATTAAAAAAATAGGTGGGTCCACCATCCAGACAGAAGGTGCTATCTTCCAAGTCATGTATCCGATTCAGAGGTTAATAGCTGGAAATACAAGCTGAACTCTTCATCTCTTATTCATCTTTTGATGTCAAATCCAAATGTATTTAGTCTCCACCAAACATAAAGGAATTGGCCTCGGTGTTCCAATACTTTTAGAGAGTAGTCTATATGCACTACTAGAGATGTTCTGTGGGATTAGTTTAAGCAGGCTCTCTTTGTTTATTAAGATCAGACCATATTTTATGACCCATTTATGCAGAAATGTAAGAAATTCTAAAGGGTTAACATACTTTTTCCTCCCACTGTAAAGGAGGCACATAATGCATTTTCTTCTCAATATAAAGGAAATATTAGGCATCTTTTTAAAGAAAAAATTGTATACAAAATATATTAAACTATGCATTTTTGACCTTTTAAAGGAGGGATATGCATTGTTTAGGATGCATAGTATGTGTTTTCCTCAGAATTTAAAGGAGACAGGCATTTTTTGTACAAGGCGGACAAAGAATGTAGTATACGACGTTTGCTGCTCTCCTCCCTCTTACACTAAAACACTGAGCTGCCTTGTGATCACAATCTTACAATTGTGGCATACTTGGAACAGGGTGTTCAAAAAAATTTTTGTCTGATCACATGTAACAATTTCCAAAGGGAAAATGTTTTTGAGAGTTCAATTTTCATTAATGCTGTAGAATTTCATTTGTATATTAAGAAAAAAAACAGGCAGGGTTTTTTTGGTGAGCACATCACTCACTTTCTGGCTCTTCTCCGTCTCATCTTTCACCCCCCGAAGGAAGCGGCAGCTGCAGTTCCTGTTGGAGGGGCGCGGCCGGCGCACGGGGCTCAGCCCGGAGGAGCTGCGGGACAATGGGAAGCTGGTGGGCGAAGGCCTGAGCCGAGCGCTCTTCAACTATCCCAGCCGGGACGGCAGCATGGACAGCCCGGAGGTGAGCAAATGTATTGGGACATGCCATGCATCCATCCAGTTTCTATAGCACTTGTCCTCATTTGGGTCACGAGTGAGCTGAAGCCTTTCCCAGATGATTGGAGCAAGAATGATCTGGTCACCAGCCAATCACAGGGCACATATGGACCAAAAAAACATTCACACTCACGGTACTGACATGCAACATTTTGAGGTTATAGATGGTGTAACTATACATCGTCACATAAGGCGCAGTCAGTTACAGATGTTTATTGTTTGTTGTATACGTAGGGCCGAGAAGTCTTTTTTATACAATGATTTACTTTATGACCTTACGACAGCATTAGTGATAGGCTCTGGTGTGTTCTGACGTGTAAAAATCTGTGTTAACTGCAGCTGTAGGAGCAGTGAAATTTGCACCCCAAGTCGACCTTTTATTTGGAAAATAATATTATTCCAGTGTAAGCAGAACTTCCAGCTGCATTTAAACAGCCTCACATAAAAAAAAATGCTATTGGTGTTTTTATAGCACAATAATACAGACTGTTAAAACTGTTATGATTGCGTTGGTCTCCATTCTTCATTTCCTTTAAAACATTGAATATGAGTGTTGCATTGGGCTGTAGTGCTACACCCTGTGAGGGAAGGACAGGACAAGCTAGAACAGGACAGGGACTGGAGACGAAGCATGCAGGACAAGGGTCGTGAACCCGGCTGTACAACTGAATTGTGGTGGGATTGACTAGCGTGGTTCATTTATTGCTGTCACAAAAAAACAAAATATTCTTACCAATAGAAGGTTATTCCCAGTTCGGAGTCCCCTTGTTGTGATTGTACGACGAGTGCGGCCGTATGCAGCACAATGTGCAGGCATCCATGTTATCTTGGTTTCCGAACATACCGTCCACGAACATAGAATGCGCCGACACTTTGCCCCCACTATCTTAGCATCGCAGAAGGCATGCAGCTAAAAGGAGAAGTCTCATACAGTATGTACGATGTCTATGATCTTGACTCGTTTGTGGTTTTTCGGCATTCTGCTTTTATGTCATGTCGCACTAATTTAAGATTTTAAAAGTAACAAGCTCATTTTTCAAATGTAAGGAGTACAAAATACAGATACTTGCATTTAAAAAGTAAAAGTAAAACGTCACCAGAAAAGAAATACTCAAGTATAGATACCTGAAAAATCTACTGAAGTACAGTAACGAAGTACATGTACTTCTTTAGCTCCCACCTCTGCAAGCCATTGAGTTTGCACCTTCCTAAAAAGAAGACATTCGTGCCAAGATATATCTATACATGCAGTTGTCATGTTCAGCTGTACTTTCTTAATAAGGTGATCTGAAAGGCACTTTGAACGCGTGTGCAAGTTTGTTAAAAAATATGACATACATGTTTTAAAGGCGTCACTGATGGTGTAGTGGTACAGGCGACGCGAGTGGTGCGGGCAGCGTGGGTTCAGTTCCCACTCAGTGACCGTGTCTCTATGTGCCCCGCGACTGACTGGCGACCAGTTCAGGGTGTAGTCCGCCTTTTGCCCGAAGTCAGCTGGGATAGGCTCCAGCGTCCCGCGACCCTAACCAGGATAAGTGGTGTTGAAAATGGATGGATGTTTTAAAGGCCATTTTTTAACAATACATTGTATTTATTATTCTTGACTTGACTGTAAAAGTGCATCGTGACTTAGCAACAGTAGGAAAATGCTGGTCCCAGGGTGATAACAGTTGAGAACCACTGCTCAGCTCTCTTCACGAAAGGAACAAAATAAGAAACTCAAAATGATGTTCTGCGTCATAGGAGAGCACCACGGAGGCGTCGGAGCGCGCCGCCACAGTGGACCTCTACCTACAGGATCTGGTGCGCCGGGCGTCCGAGACCAACGTGAAGGGCGAGGCCCTGCACCACCTGTGGCCCGCTATGTTCGCCGAGATGGTGCGCGATTGTGTGCTGGAGATGAGCGACCTAGCGGCCTTCCGCCAAGCCAGCCTTGCTAAGCTGTCCAAGTGAATGAGGACAGGTCACGATGGCCATCTTGACCAGTAACCACACACATAGTCACGTCTGGACGTTTTCACAAGCACCTTCTCCACATGGACCACTTTAAGGACTTGTTAATTGAATGTAGTTGGGACAGCTTTGAAATGACCACAATCTGTTTTGAATGACCTTTGCTGTGTCTTAAACCTCATATGTTAATCTCCTATGTGTCCTGCCTGATAGAAGACGGACAGGCAAAAACAAAGACTTTGTTTTAAAAACACTGGATTTCTCTATTGTATTGCACTTAGTATTAAAAGATTCTCTATCAACACACTCATTTGGCACCTTATTGTGTTTTACTCCTAACACTGTTTTCTGCGGGTGTTTAATTACTTAACTGCAGTGTACCATGAGGCCGTCAGGGATGAATGTATTTTTAAATAATTATCCATTCTCAACACCACTTATCCTGTTCCGGGTTGCGGGGCGCTGGAGCCTATCCCAGTTGACTTCAGGTGAAATGCGGACTACACCCCGAACTGGTCGCCAGCCACTCGCAGGGCATATATAGACACGGACATCTCTTCGCACTCACATTCACACCGTCACTGAGTGGGAACTGAACCAACGATGCCCGCACCAAAGTCAGGCGAGTGTACCACTGCACCATCAGTGACTTCAATTGTTTCATATTTTCAATATTTTTTCCATATATGGACAATTCAACTCTCAGGACGCACCGTGTAATCCATGGCAATGTGACCTCTTGAGTATTGTAATGTCTCTTGCGGAGTCCTGTACTTGGGCCTTGTAATTGTTAAAGAAAGGAACATAGCTTCATGAGTACAAATAGAACAATCCAACAGCCTCTGTGTTGCCACTTGGCAATATCATAAGCATATATAACATTAGCTTTCACTGTTAGGCCGACGACGTCCAACTATACATGCCTTTAAAACTTACTAACCCACACAATTACTGTAATCCGGAGGTGTGCATCATTGAGTTTAAACAGTGGGTGTCCTGTAAGTCTTTGCTTCGTAACCCGGAGAAAACTGGGATGTTGATATTGGCCCTGCTAAACACAGGCCCTTTTTGAAGGACACCTTTTTGCGTTTTGTACCATTTCCCAAAGTGACTCAGCAAAAACCTATGCATTATATTTGACTCAACACCATCCTTTCAAATGTACACCAAGAATATTAAACCTTGCAAGTTAGTACAAAATGCTGCAGCAAGACTTTTGATAAGGACGAGAACGTTTCATCATATTACTCTGATACTGGCCAACTTGCATTGGCTCCAGGTCCACTTGAGATGCATGGCTTAGCACCTTCGTATCTTGCCGATTTAGTGGTACGGTATGGTTAATCCCGAAATCTACATTCGCAACATGCTGGTCTTTTGGTGACTGAAAGCTAAAAATAAGTCTACAGGGTGCAGAGCATTTTCTATTCGGGCTCCAGTACTCTGAAATGCCCTACCTGCGGAAATTACAGTGGCTACCTCAGTAGAAATATTTAAATCTCGACTTAAAACCCATTACACTTTCAAATTTAGTTAAACCACACGCAGGCCTGTTTTTTCTGCCGCTTCTCCTCTCTCCTGCCCCCTTCTCTCAAGAGGGGGCTAGGTGGCTGTTGCTGTATAAATTCTGCACCCACCGACCAGGACAAGATCTGTGGTGGACCACTTCCCCGCCGGAGGAGTTGCTGTGGGGGTTTCTGCATCAACCCACCGGACCAGGTCCTGAGGAAGAACCACATTCCCAAAGATGTCTTCCTGCGGCTCTTCATCTCAATTTACTCTTATACTGTTTTAACTAACATTGCACAGAACCATAGAATGTGATAAATGTTTCCCACTAGACATCCATAGCAGCCTGGGCTTCCTGGACAAGGGGGATTTCTACTTTTTTTCCCAAAAAGGGCATTTTGAGTTTTTCCTTGCCTGCTTGGGGTGTTGAGATGAGGGGATGTTGTCAATCTTTGTCAACTGTGTTCCTGTAAAGGCCTTTTGTGATTAAGGGCTATACAAATAGACTTGACTTATAGAATAAAGGTTAAATCTTTATTAACAACTGCTGAGTATTAGGCACCCTTTAGGTGTAAATGCGCTTTTGCACAAGTATCAAATAGTGTTACCTACTTTTACCTCCGACAGACGGCTGATATTGGTAAATATAAACGACAACTCTAAACAGACATTGCAATGAGATGCTGGCGGTCGGAGACCTCTCTAATGGCGCCCCCTGCAACAAGAGGATGAAGAAAAGGAAAACATTTAGAAGTAGTATGTCTTGTATCTGTTACATGATAGTAGGAGGGCTGCCAATTTGTCTCAGTCCCATCAAGTACCACAAAAGTTGACTGCACATTACTAGCTAACATTAAGTAAACAGCAGGTCCATTAATAAACAAGTTGAGACAAAACAATATGAGTCTGTTTGAATTAGTTTACACTGAAGGTATACAGCGGCGTGAAAAAGTATTGGCCCCCTTCTCAAATTCTTATATTTTTGCATGGTTTCCCCAGTTTAATATTTAAGATAATCAAACAAATATAACCCAAGTGAATTTAAAATGTTGTTTTTAAATGGTGATTTCATTTCTTAAGGAAAAACCTGGCCCTGTGTGAAAAAATAATTACCCCCTTGTTAAATCATGAATTCATTGTGGCAAATCACAGTTTTTGGTTAATTTCCATTGATCACACCCAAGCCTGATTACCTCCAGACCTTTTCAATCAAGGAATCACTTAAACAGAATCTGTCCCAATAAAACCAAGTAGGACACAAACAAAATCTATAAAAGCTGCAACCAAATGACACGATCCCAAGAAATTCCAGAACAGTTGAGAAATAAAGTAGTTGACATCTATCAGTCTGGATAGGTACAAAGTACAGGACATCATACAAGGAAAAGAGGTTAGCTCAGAGGAAGTGGGACACACAGGACTGAGGAGAGGAGACAAGAATACATGGAGATGCAACGTAGGGCGAAGGTAGAGGTGGCAAAGGCAAAACAAGAGGCATGCGATGACATATGCCAGGTTGGACAGTAAAGAAGGAGAAAAAGATCTATACAGGTTGACCAGACAGAGGGATAGAGATGGGAAGGATGTTGAAGAGGTTAGGGTGATTGAGGATAGAGATGGAAATGTGTTGAGTGGTGCCAGTGTGCTGGATAGGTGGAAACAATACTAAGGGTAGATGTTTTGGAAACAGAGAGCAGACTTTGGTTTGAGAGGAGAGATAGTGAGTATATTGATAGTGGTGAACCTATCAACCCCAAGAGAACAGCAATGACTCATCCAGGAGGCCACAAAGAAACTCAGGACAACTTCTAAAGAACTCCAGGCCTCCCTTGCCTTAGTTAAGGTCAGTGTTCATGACACAACAATAAGGAAGAGACTGGGCAAAAATGGCATCCATGGCAGAGTTCCAAGGCGAAAACCATTGCTGACTAAAACTTTGAATATTTGTTTTCCTTAAATAAATTCAGCATTTAAAGAGAGCAGTTTAAGTTCACTTGGGTTGTAGTTGTCTGATATTTACAATTGTTTGAAAACAAACATTGAAGTGGAGAAACTATGCAAAGAAATGAGAATTTGAAAAGGGGGCCAATACTTTTTCATGTATGCCATTATTAGCCATGTTGCAAGAAGTTAGTCCTGTGCTGACAATGATAAATTCTCTTGTTTACACAGTAATGCATTTGCTGTCAAATGCTAAAATTGATGCCAACCTCAATTCTGTATCGGCTTGGTCGGTCCAAACTGGTACTAATTTGCGTTTAGAAAAGAAAGATTTTGTATATAACCCTGAATATTCTGGTAGAGGCTAAATGTTAGATTCAGCAAAATGGCCGTTAAATAATTATTCCATACAGATCTCAGTGTTTTAATTGGCAAACGCAGTTGTTCACATCACATATAAAGCACAGTAAATATAGCATGCTCTTTTCTTCCTCAAGGTGCTTTTTTGGACAGCAACAACAGCAACCTAGGACTTTATTCAATTTGTGTGGGTGTGTATTGCGGCTGGTGGCACGGTGTAGACTGGTTGGACCGTCTGCCTCACAGTTCTGAGGACCGGGGTTCAATCCCCGGCCCCTCCTGTGTGGAGTTTACATGTTCTCCCCGTGCCTGCGTGGGTTTTCTCCGGGCACTCCGGTTTTCTCCCACATCGCAAAAACATGCACGGTAGGTTAATTGACAACTCCAAATTGCCCGTAGGTGTGAATGTGAGTGCGAATGGTTGTTTGTTTGTATGTGCCCTGCGATTGGCTGGCAACCAGTTCAGGGTGTACCCCGCCTCCTGCCCGATGATAGCTGGGAAGCGGCTCAAAAAATGGATGGATGGATGGATGGATGGATGTATTGCGGCTGAAATAAGTATTTAACACGTCACCATTTTTCTCGAATATATTTACAAAAGGTGCTATTGACATGAAAATTTCACCAGATGTTGGGAACAACCCAAGTAATCTATACATACAAAGAAAGCAGAACAAATAAGATGAGAAATTAAGTTGTGTGTAACAATGTGAAATGACACATGGAAACAGTATTGAACACGCCAACTGGTATTTATTTAATACTTGGTACAAAAGCCTTTGTTTGCAATGACAGCTTCAAGATACTTCCTGTATGGAGAAACTAGTCGCATACATTGCTCTATTATGATTTTGGCCCATTCCGCCACACAAGCAGTCTTCAAATCTTGAATGTTCCGTGGGCTTCTTTTATGGACCTTGAGTTTCAGTACTTTACATAGATTTTGAATTGGATTCCAGTCAGGTGTTTGGCTGGGCCATTCTAGCAACTTTATTTTTTTGCTTTGAAACCCATTGGCAGTATGTTTTGGATCATTATCCTGCTGAAATGTCCACTCTCGTTTCATTTTCATCATCCGCGCAGATGGCAGCAGATTTTTGTCAAGAATGTCTTGGCACATTTGCCCATTCATCATTCCTTCAATAATGTGAAGCTTACCAGTACCATTTGATGGAAAGCAGCCCCACACCATCATGTTCGCACATCCGAACTTCATTGTTGGTATGGTGTTTTTAGGGTGATGTGCAGTGACATTTCTCCTTCAAACGTGGTGTGCATTATGGCATCCAAACAGTTCAATTTTGCTCTCATCCATCCATCCATTTTCTGATCCGCTTCTCTTCACTAGGGTCGCGGGCGTGCTGGAGCCTATCCCAGCTATCATCGGGCAGGAAGCGGGATACACCCTGAACTGGTTGCCAGCCAATCGCAGGGCACATACAAACAACCAGTTGCACTCACAGTCACACCTACGGGCAATTTAGAGTCTCCAATTAATGCATGTTTTTGGGATGTGGGAGGAAACCGGAGTGCCCGGAGAAAACCCACGCAGGCACGGGGAGAACATGCAAACTCCACACAGGCGGGGCCGGGGATCGAACCCCGCACCTCAGAACTGTGAGGCTGACGCTCTAACCAGTCGTCCACCGTGCCGCCTGCTCTCATCCAACTAAACTATATTTTCAGAGTATTTAACTGGCTTGTCCAAATGTTCAGCAAACTTTAAACAAGCTTTGACATGCCTTTTTTTTCCCACCAATGGGGTCTTGCGTGTCACCCCATTGTGATGCTCTCCACAGGTGGTCCTCGGCTTTTGGTTTGCAATGGTCTTGAGACAGCTCTTTGCTCTTACCCATCATGGGATATCTCGACTCACACCCTGGCAATGAGACATTTTTGTAGGCCATCAATTAGGACTGAACCAGCTGATATTCATTTGCACTGACAAGGGGGTGGATTGCTGTTTGATTATTGATAGAGTTTCGGTGTTGTCTTGGCTTTCCATGCCTTTTTGCACCTCCCTTTCTTCATGTCTTCAATACTTTTCCCCTGTGTCATTTCACATTTTTACACACAACTTAAAGTCTAAGCTTATTTGTTCTACTTCCTTTGTATGTATGGATTACTTGGGTTGTTCCCAACATCTGGTGAAATTTTCAGGTTAATAGTGAGAAAAATGGTGACGTTAAATACTTATTTCAGCCGCTGTGTGTGTGTGTATGACACCGGTCTACCCTCTGCAATTATCACATCTTATACTTTTCTGGAAAGGCTTTCCACAAGGTTTAGGAATGTGTTTATCGAAATGTATGACCATTTTTCCAAAAGCGCATTTGTGAGGTTACACACTGATGTTGGAAGATAAGGCCTGCCTCTCAGTCTCCTGTTTAATTCATCCAAAAGTCTTCTATTGGGTTGAGGTCAGGATTGTACAGGCCAGTCAAGTTCATCCACATCAAACTCTCTCATCCGTGTCTTTATGAACTTTGATTTGGCACTGATGCACAGGAAGGGGCCATCTCCAATCTGTTCCCACAAAGTTGGAAATGTCCAAAACATTAGCCCCTGGGCTCCATTGAAAGGAACTCCGAATGCTTCAGCATACCAGGAGATTTTGAACAGTCAAACGGTTTGATACCCCTTCCTGTTTTAACATGTCTGTGTACCGGTGCATAAAGCAATGTCCATAAAGACATGGATGAGAGAGTCTGGTGTGGGTGAACTTGACTGGCCTGCACATAGTCCAGCCATCAACCCGATAAAACACCTTTGGGTTGATTTCGATTGGACAGTGAGCCAGACCTTCTCGTCCCACATCAGTGTGTGACCTCACAAATATGCTCTTGGAAGAATGGGCAAAAACTCCCATAAGCTCACTCCTAAACCTTGTTGAAACACATGTACATACAAACACACACACACACACACACACACACACACACTGCCATTAGCAATGAGGACGAGGAGGAAGCTGATGATGGGGAGGTGTCACCGAGGGATCTCGCACAGAGCCCCAATCAAGCTAGCACCGCCACTGCAACACAACTCCCAACACCATTTACTGTTTACTGTGGGAAGTTACTGTACTTACTCAACTGCAGAGAGTACCAGGTGTGCATCAGGGGTGACTGTTTATAAATAATCTTTTAGAATGTTACATATTTTTCCGATTTTTCTACAAATTATTGATTCAACTTAAAAAAAAGAAATACAAAAATTATTACTGTATTATATTATTACTCGTAAGTCGCAGCTCTGTTTACTATAACTGTTTATTTACTCAGCTGCAATGAGCACCAGCCTTCTATTAGGGTTGAATGCATTTTTAAATAATAGTAATTAATATTAATTTAATATTAAGAATGTTTCCATAAATAAATGATAAAACTTGAAAGGTTTTAAAAAACATTATACAGTATGATAATACATACAATATATATATTATAAAATATGTCTTATGTCTGTCGCTTTATTACTCATCATTTTCGTGGACACTACTATTTTTTATTATTTGACGCAGCACCAACTAAGAGGAGTAACATTAGTCAGATTAATATTATTATTTTTATTAAATTAGTTTGTATTTTTTTTATTTCGTCTTTATTATCCATCCATTTTAATTATTGCACATGTTTTTTATTTGTATTTATTTATTTACTTTTGTCTTTACTTGAGTTTGAATGCCTTTTCTTTTTTTAAAAAAATGGTCTGCAACACATTGGGTTAGCACGTCTGCCTCACAGTTCTGAGGACCCGGGTTAAAATCCGGCCTCGCCTGCTTGCCGTTTGCATGTTCTCCTCCGTGCCTGCGTGGGTTTTCTCCGGGTACTCCGGTTTCCTAGTTCTTATTACAATTTGTATTGTTATTTTTTTACTTGATTGTTTTTACATTCTTCTGCACCTGTTGTGTGAAGGTGCCACTGGTGTCATTAACCGTGGACAGGTGTACCTAATGCAGTGGCCGACGAGTGCGTCCACAAGTGCCATTCACAGCCTCCAGAAGAGAATTGAAATCAGCATTAGGTTGTATTCCAGCAGGGGGCGCAAAAGAGGTTTTTATTTATTTATTTATTTAGTTTTCCAACCGCGTGTGTCATGCTCCAGTCACATTCACATTCACATTCAACCTCTTCTGTGTGTAAAAGTCACAACCGCCCGAGCCAAGCAGGATGACTTTTGGCGGTTCTGTGGAACTCCTCTCCCTTTTTTTGATGTGACTCTTCGGGATCCAGAATGTTTGTTTCACACGATTCGCCAGGCGGTCGATGGGAGAGTCTTGGGGGGAAAAAAGTGGATTGAATGTTTCGAAGGTGAGCAAAGGAGCGCATCCATGGAGGCTGCAGACCGGGACATGTTGATTTAAAAGAGTTCAAGTATATCAGGAGCACTCAGGTAAGTCATTTTAACCTTTATTTATCCAGGAAAACCTTAATGAGGTTAAAAATATCTTTCGCAAGCGTATCCTGGTAAGTCTTCAATCATTATTTTTTTTAATTGACTGCCATATTGGTGTCTGTCTATTATGAACTTTCTATAGTACCCTGTCTTCATCACATGTACAATAGATGTACAATATAATAGCAGTAAGTTACGCGTTTACAGTTTTTTTTTAACCTTTATTTTCTTTAATGCTATGTATTAAAAAGATTATTTAATGAATAAGAATTATTGGGATTTATTACCTCCCTTCAGGAGCTTTTCACAAGCACAAATGGTTTGTCCATAGAGCTATAGAGTATGTATTACAATTTGAAAAGAAAAATACAGTTAAATATAAATTATAGTCGAATAGCAAAGAACCATGCTAGCAGTATTGGAAAAATGATGATGCCCTCGCATGTGGTCAAGAATGACACAGCCACTGATGCACTTCAGTCTCTTGATTGGCAACAGAATTTATACAAGAGCCGCTATCGGCTCCAACTCACACCCAAGAAATGTTCCTTTGCTCTTTCATCTTTGCTGACGGCAACCAGGCCCATAATATAATTCAAATGTCAAAAACTTACGGGTATTCATAAACATCAAAGGCAATTACGTTTTCAGTATGTTTGGAAAAGAAGAATCTTTTTAGTTCAATGAACGTAACGTGCGTCTTTTCGTGAAAGTCTTCAGTGACGCTGAAGTTTGTGGGGATGTAAACATCAAACACAATTACGAGTCTTCAATGAACCTAAAGTACAATTCCGCTTGCAGTTATGTCTTCGATGAACCTAACATACACATTTTCATAAACATCACAATTAGAAGTCTTCAGTGTTTTCCTAAACATTGAAACATATACAGTCCATTATTTAAATACAGTTGGACCTTTCCAAAAGTGTAATTCAAGTAGACATCCTTATTTGCTCTTTTTTAAGATTGAATATATTTCTGGATATATTAAAATGGTGTTCCCATTCAATTTTATCCACACATTGAGTGCATCTTTTACAATATTACAAATAATAATAATTTGTATCGCACTTATAAGGATAGGTCCACTAAGATACTTAGAACTGGACAGAAAAATAACAATAAAAAAAGAAAAATCACACCACCTTATCCCATTGGGCAAAAAGCGGGGGGTTAGAAACCAAGCTTAATTCAGATCTGATCCACATTACACATTAAATTCAAGTCGTGCAAATGCCATTTAATATGTTTGGATGCACATATCGCTATCAAATCAGCTTTTTCAATTTGGTTTCCGCTTGTAGGATCTTATTACATGTTTCCTTTGATGTGATTACCATTTAGTATGGAACTTGATATTCGTTCAATGTTTGAGCATGTCTAATTTGTTGTTTCCGATTAGTGGGTGCTGGTCATCCTGCAAGAATGCGACGAGTCTACACGTGGCTTGTCCGGTAAATGTTTTTAAAAAGATGCAATGTGTTGTTTACCGGAAACTCATCCTTCCTACTGGCTTGCTCTGAAGGGATGTGGTGCGGTTTTTACTTTGCTTGGAGGCTGCGAGGTGTCAACACGTCACAGAGCACAGAAAGGTGAGCAAGGCTCAGGTCGTGCCCAAGTCTAAACACGTGCCAGACACACACACACACACACACACATCTCGTGACGCTATGCTGGCACCAGCGCTGCATGCATCATCATAATCGCGTCTTTGTTCTCCAAATGCCTCCGAGTGAGAGGACTCTCCTCTTTCCTGCTTCCCGAAAAGTGTGGAAAGTTAGTGGGAACGCTCCCAATGAACTCAGGTGCTAATGTGTTACTGTGTCAACAAACATCAACATCAGTGGCTCAGGGAGTAGCTGGGAGTTCTGGAAGATGGTGAACGCCTGTTTACTTTCGTTGCGTGTTTTGAACATTCGTAACTGTGGCACAAGTGTATAAAGACTTCATAGACAAAACCAGCACGATTTTTCCTAAACATCAACAACAATCAACCAGATGTTTTTGAAAACATCATAGACAATCACAAGTCTTCACCAAAACTAATGTACGCACTTTTGTAAACATAAAAAACAATCAAGTCTTTCAAATTGTCAAGTTTTCAGAGACAATTTAGTCTTCAATGAACCTATAAAGTGTTTTTGTGAACATCAAAGAAAATGACCTATATGTCTATTGTAAACATCAGAGACAATTAAGTCTTCGACCCACCTAATGTAAATGTACATTGTCCTTAACATCAAAGACATCAACAAGTCCTCAATTAACCTAATTCATGTATTTTAGTAAAAAAAGAATTGAAAGTCTTCACAATGTTTTTGCAATAACATCAAAGACATTTATAACCAAATGAATGCGTTTTCCTGAACATCAAAGACAATGAACAACAATGATTATTTTGTAAACATGAAAGAACATTACAAGTCTTCATCAAACAACCAGACTTACATGACACTAGTCAATCGTGACACACTGTTTGCGACAGTGGGCCTTGAGGAGAAATTGTCAGGCCCTCTGAATCTTCTACACATATTGAGGGTTGACAACAAAGCATATCATACTTACTACTTTCTAGTGCTATTGAATGAGAAAATGCGTCAAAATCTTTTATTGGTGGTGTGTGTTTTCAGAAACATCAAAGACAATTGCGAGTCGTCAGTGAGTCTAATATACACGCTTTCTTTAACGATTGCGAGTTTTGAAACTGATGTACAGTACTGTATGTTTTCCTAAATATCAAAGACAATGACAGGTCTTCATCAAACATCAAAGGAAATGAACCTGTTTTTGTAAAAATCAAAAATAATTGCAAATTTTCAAGGAACCTAAGCGCATACAAATTCTCTTACACCTTAAACACTAGTCTTGAACCCAACACACATTTCTGTAAACATTTAAGACGATTGCAAGTCCCCCGCCCCCTTTATGATTGATGGGCGACCAGTGTAGTCCCAACCTTTCAAACTTTCCATTCTGTAAAAGTCCAGTGAATGGAGACTTCTTAAAGGATTTCCATGAGGTTCCACAATAAAGCCTCCTGACCTGGCACTGCATCTCTCCAACTGCTGCTGCAGGCTTCTCCATCACAAAGTTCACTCATAAATGTCTCTGGCAAAGGGAGACAGAGGCAAAACTGAGAAGGGCTGATAGCCAACTGAGACTTCCACTAAGCAGCCAAAACACGTCTTAAAACTTGGACTGCACCTCTTGGATGAGTTCAGCTTCTAAAAAGGCCCATCTGATGAGATGTCATTGTTGTTGTCATTCAGGTCCCCCAGAGGACGGAGTCCCTGCAGGACTTCGAAGCAGACCGTGGAGGAATCCAAGGGTCCTGGGGTTCCTGGGGACCCTGGTCCGCCTGCTCCCTGACATGTGGAGGTGGCGTACAAGAGCAGAGTAGACCGTGTCTGAGGGTGAGCCCTCATCTGCGTCCGGGCCACGTCATCTCAGCCTTGAGGCCTTCAGTTTCTGTCTATCGGGATGGCAGTGGTCACGAGGGGAAGAGGAGCCCATCTGGTGGAAGCAGGTATTCATGTTCAACGAACTTCAAAGTCTTTGATGAATCTAACCACAGAGAATTTATCGCCATGTCAAATCAAACATACATCCATTTTTCAAAGACACTTAAGAGCCTTCAAAATCCAAAGGTACATGATTTTGTAAGCATCATAGATGCTATTCTTTCACAAACGGAGACAATCAAAGATAAAGACTTAAAAGACAATTTAGTCTTAAACGAACCTAATGTACATGTTTTGGAACACGTCTTCAATGAAACTTAAACATCAGAGAGACAGTCTTCAACCTCACGTTGTGATGTGTGATGTTTTCATAAGCATGAAAGACAATTTAGTCTTGAACAAGATGATCATTTACCATCTTCGTTGAATTGAACACATCAAAGACAGTTAAGTGCCATTGACGGCTGTTGAATTCAAATATCCGCGTTAACATGGGGGACTGGGAGTGAATGAGTTAAGAGTCGAATGAACCTAACCGGCCTGGTTTCTGAGCCAAGTCCTTAGTCTTAAGACTCAGCCACTGCTGCCCTCCTAAATGCCAGACACTGAATCCACCAGACCATCAAGAAACAAACAACAGCAGTTTTCGCTTATAATAGTGGTTCTCTGGTCTTTTTGTTGTTGTTGTTATATCTGCGCTTTACATCAAGCAGGTCGGGTCTGAAAGTGACTCCATGGGGCCGTCGCGTTGGGCTGCAGGACCCCTGCCCTCCCACCTCTTTTGGTTCTGTACAAAGCTCATCTTTAAAGAGAGTCCAGAACTCAGCCAGTGCTTGGCAGCTTTGGGATTTACAGTGCGTCCTGTTTAAACAAATCACACTGACAGCTGAGCAACAGGGGGGTGCTTTTGAAGAGGACTCTACTGGCATATTTCCATTATCGGACTTTACCCCAAAACTCGGGACAATTTGATAGGTTTTTATGTGTGCAGATCGCGACAGACGTGTTTTGCTCGTTGAACTTGGCTGGAAGGTTTGCTCTGGCCAATCCATCAATCGATGGAAAATACTGCTGTCATCAAGGGTGTACTCGCTGGCTTTAGGAGGATGAATCTGAAATCTGATTGGTTAAACAAAGAGTCCCACTGCTAAGTTATATGGGCCTGCAGTACTGACTCTGAAGGACCTGTGCAGATTAGGTTGACATGGCAGCACACAGAGGCTAAAATCTGACTGGATGCAAAATCGAACATCCACGTACACGTACTAGAATCAGTGCAGCCAAGAGAAATGCTGCAAAATGAAGAGGTGTAAATTAATACAATTTCATTGAGCAAATATTAGAACTTAGGTTGTAAATGTAGGCCAGTGCTTCTCAGTGTATTTAGGCAAACAGAGAAGGCCTTGCTGACCCTGACCCCCTCCACCACTGCCTACCAAATGTCTTCAGGAGGATCATCCCCATCATCCCAGGCAGGTACGGCTATGGAAGAGCTCCATTGCAGGATTCCGGAAGGGTCCAGCGGTCCCAGCCCGACGGACAGAGACGTTCTGCGGTCGCTCACCGCGGTGGGCTCAGGTCGCGCCACCTCCACCGCAGCGGACCCCACACGCAGACCCTCTGGGCGCCGCTCTACCAGCAGGGCCAGAGGGGCCTTCCTTCAGGTGGGCAGCGTTCCGGATCCCAGGAACCGGAGCCACAACTGGAGCAACCCTACCACCCGCTGCCGGCTTCTTCTTGTACGGGGAAGCACAATCACCTCAGACTCTGCGACCACAAGGTACTTTAGTCCCATTGAAAAAAAAATAAATGCTCATAAAATCCTTTAATATAATTCATTATGTTTTAACTTTTATAGAGTCAGTGTTTCATCTTGTTGATTGTATATAAGATAGATTTAGCTACCATTAATTTCTGCTAGACGGCACGGTGGGCTACTGGTTAGCACATCTGCCTCACAGTTCTGAGGACCGGGGTTCAAATCACAGCCCCGTCCCTGTGGAGTTTGCATGTTCTCCCCGTGCCTGTGTGGGTTTTCTCCGGGCACTCCGGTTTCCTCCCACGTCCCAAAAACATGCATGCTAGGTTAATTGAAGACTCTAAATTGCCTGTAGGTGTGAATGTGAGTGCAAATGGTTGTTTGTTTCTATGTGCCCTACGATTAGCTGGCGACCAGTTCAGGGTCTACCTCGCCTCTCGCCCGGAGATAGCTGCGATAGGCTCCAGCACGCCCGCGACCCTAATGAGGATAAGCGGAACGGAAGATGAATGAATGAATGAATAATTTATGATGCCATCTGTAATCCCACATAGGCACGGGGGAGAACATGCAAACTCCACACAGGCGAGGCCGGATTTGAATCCGGGTCCTCAGAGCTGTGGGGCAGATGTGCTAACCAGTCGCCCACCGTTCCACCAGTTTAGGACTTGAAAGTCTTAAATTTAGGGTATAGTAGCCTTAAATGCAGGTCTTAAAATTCTTAAATGTAGTGGTTAAAAGGTCTTAAATACAAATCTGGAAAGTCTGAATTTTTACTTCCTTAGATCTGCAAATCCCCTAATTATTATCTTAATTTTTTTTTACCTCTTGTACTTGCTGTCATTGTATTATGTTGGTGTACCTAATTAAGTGAGCAGTGAGTTTTGACTTAATACCCATAATTGTTGAGCTGGCAGTGACCAACCTGTCTATTTGGAATGCAACACACAGCCTTGGTTCTGTATAACATCACGAGCATAAAGTAAATCAGAGCCGAGTCTTGTTTATGTCGAAGTGTCGGCGGGGTAGTCTTTTCACATGAACCTGATCGATGAATAACCTCAACATCCTGGCGTGACAAAAGCAGTTTACTTTCTCCGGTTCCTGCTTGATTAATTCCATTTCTTTGTGTGCACGTAACCGCGGCCTACCCCTTTGGAATTAAACAGCAGGTCCATGTAAATCCAGGTGTTTATTTAAGGTCATGATAGGGTGAGGAAGAAATGTTAGCGTTATCCTTTCCAGAACGTTTTCAATCTGTTTTCCTTGTAGCAGATAAAGTATTGTAGAAATAATAAAGTATTGTAGAAATAATTTGTTCCAGGGTCAAACAGTCACCATCATTAAACCTTTGGTGCAGGCAATGTTTTAAAAGTGACATTTAAACATACTTAAATGTCAGGTGTAGAAATAAGTCAAACATACAGATCTCATTTTTCGAAACGATAACAAATGCTCCCATCGCAAATAATGGAAATGTTTCCTGAGTCAAACTTTCATGTCCTTTATATCACGTATAGCCCATGGCCACTTCAATCCATTTTTTGAACATAATTAAAATGCTTCCGCCACCATCCATGATCACTTTCAAGTTGCTGTTACGCCGTTCACCACCAGACGGAAGACATCGCTTAGGAGCGCTTCCGCGCAATACTGAATAGTGAATCTCGAAACGCTGTCAGTCACGGTAGATTTTATGGCGTTAGTGAGTCAGTGAAGAAAGCAGAAATTCATACGAGGGAATACTCTCATCATTACTCGACGTAGCACGTAAGCATTACCTGGTCAGACACCCAAAATTACGAACCTTATCAATGCTTATCCTTCGACGGAATTTATCGGAATGTTACCGTATCGCACACTAGTCTTAGTTACGTTATGTCTACCCTAAAATATGTCCATGTTTTCTTGTGAAGAAACAAAATGATCGACCAATACAATGGTCGCTCTTCTGTTCCCAGCACGCATTGTGGCATTTAATGCTGAACCTTTTCCCGAAAGAGGGACGTTAATCAAACAACTGCTGTGACCACAGATATAAAAAAAAGACTAGATAAGCTAGCGCGCTATAGAAGGCCGGCTAACTGACGTGTCTACGTGGCGGCCATGTTGGTAGGGCCAACGTTCCCATCCAAGGGAATGCATGGACATTGAAATGAAGTCTTAACTTGCTCATTTCTTAACCGATATTTATGAGGTTTACTTTTGTCTCAATGCAAAAAAATTGTGTGCTATTAATACAGAACATTTGGGAATTTTGAATGACATTGGGAGGATAAGCGGTACCGAAAATGGATGGATGCAGCAAAATAGTACAATATTAAACTCTTTGAGGGAGTTGATTTTGGTGGGAGAAAAAATGCACAAATGAGTTCTCGCACCTAATGTTGGTTTGTTGTTCAGCATTTATTTATTAAATTTTTGGGATCTTTAAAAAAACATTTTACACATAAGAGACCTTCGCACTGGAGGGGAGAGGGGAATTACCAAGTGGTTATTTTGTTGTTCGCTTCATACCCTTTGTTGTTGAACAGTGGATCTTTTATACATGCATTACAGCATGAAACATATTAAAATACTGTGATGTACATTGGTTCAATATAAATAAAACATATTTTGTCCATATTTATAATGGCGTTTATGTAATGCATTTAGTTAGGAACTATGCGGTACTGCGTGTCGACCTGGCAGCGCTGATGAAAATTTGTGGGCCCCACCATCATTAAAGTTGCCCATCCCTGCTATATATCATAAACACATCATTAACGGTACAGGCAATGTTTTAAAGGAGACATTTCTTCAATTCGGAGGCGTCTGCCTCACAGTTCTGAGGACCGGGGTTCAATCCCCGGCCCCGCCTGTGTGGCGTTTGCATGTTCTCCCGTGCCTGCGTGGGTTTTCTCCGGGCACTGCGGTTTCCTCCCACATCCCAAAAACATGCATGCTAGGTTGACTGAAGAATCTAAATTGCCCGTAGGTGTGAATGTGAGTGCGGATGGTTGTTTGTTTCTATGTGCCCTGCGATTGGCTGGCGACCAGTTCAGGGTGTACCCCGCCTCCTGCCCGAAGATAGCTGGGATAGGCTCCAGCACGCCCGCGACCATAGTGAGGAGAAGCGGCTCAGAAAATGGATGGATGGATGGATTTCTTCAATTCAAAACAATCCTCAAGTGTCTCGATAACATCTGTGGAATGCTTTTGTCAAAATACCCAAAGGATCAAGAGTTAGCACACACACACAGTTTACAAATACAGTTCCTGTTTTTCTGAAATCAGCTCATTTTAAGGGACGAGCCATGTATCATTCAAGTGGCCCGTCCACCATCCCGCCCCGTTTACAGTTGGGCCAATGACGAGTCCAGCTTTTGTTAGCGTGACCACCGGGGTTGGCAAGTGTATGTGTAACAGTGGGCTAGGTCATTAACAAAAAGTTGTGCCGAGTCACTCTTTTGAAGCTCACAGAACTGATTTTTCATCATGTCTGCTCAATAAAACTTTAGAAACATATTTTTGCTGAAAATCTTTCCAAATTGGGTTATTATTATGATTATCAATATTAGTAGTAGTATTCGTAGTAGTAACAGTCGTAGTAGTAGTACTAACAGTAGTATTTATGATGTTTCTCATCTATTTTTAGGCTTGTCCCACATCCAGCAAACACATCAGAGCTGCTCAGTGTTCCATGCACGACAAGAAGCCTTTTATGGGCAGACTGTACGAGTGGGAGCCTTTCAATGAAGGTACTACTTTGTGAATGAAAAAATACAACAACAAAACAAGAATTAAACTAGCGGTTGAAAAAAATAAATAGTGCGTTGTGTTCGTGTGGGACTCACTTGTCATAATTAATGTGCAGCCTCACTATTCACTGAGCGTAGGGGCCGAGCCCTGCTGTGAAAAGTGAAAATCCGGAAAAAACAAACAAACGAACAAAAACAAAAGGTTTGTAATTGTGAAAAGATTCCCCAAGATGGCGGCAAAGTGCCTAAGATAGAGAGGCTCATGAAGCATCGACACATTTCATCTAGCATGTACACAATCAGAAGCCCATGTTACATAAACGACATTTGCTGCCCAGTTTAGTATCAAAATCTAATGAAATCATTTGTCAATATGCTCGAAGTTGCGGGTGAGCAGCACTGCGAGCTCAACTGTCGAGCTGCCGGCTTCAGGTTCTACGTGCGACTGTCCGACAAGGTCGTCGACGGCACGCCGTGCGGACGCAATGATACCTCTGTGTGTGTGGCGGGAAAGTGCACGGTAAGATCACATGACTTTGTTTGACTTTATTTGATTTTTTTTCAGGGTCTTGAACTGAAAAAGGTGAGTATTAGGATTGTAGGGGTGATTATGGCCACAAGGGGGCAAGATAGTTTAAGAAGGATCTCTTGGAGTGAAGCTGAGGGCCACAGGAAGTAGAGCTGTGGGATATTTGTACAAGTGGCTAAAACACACCTGTCAGAATTGGACTGACATGTCGGTGCGTGGGAGCTAACACACAAAAGGAATGCGTTGTGATCCAAAGTGGTGCGTTCACTTCCTGCAGGATCTTCACACTTCTTCTCATTCACAATTTGCACAGCAAAAGATTTTCCCCTCATCATTCCTTTGGATCTTCTCAGCTGCTCGAGCCATTCAGCCCACATCGACGAGTGATAACTCCAAAACAGCTACGGTAGTGTGAGTCACAACTGCTCGGCTGATTTAAAAGTACAACATCCAGATTGAAGGCACAGCTAAGCTAATGTTAGCTATTTTTATTCGTAATACACTACGCTACTAGGGACTCAAATCCTGCAGTGGCAGACGTGTCCCCCCCCCCCCCCTCCCTGCTTAAGCCAGTACATGTCCAGGCTCGTCTGAAGTTTGCTTGCGAGCATTCGGATGATCCAGAAGAGGATTGGGAGAATGTCACATGGTCAGATGAAACCAAAATAGAAGTTTTTTGCTAAAAACTCAACTTGTCCTGTTTGGAGGAGAAAGAGAGGAGTCTAAGGGCTCTAATAGCTAACTTTAGCTATTTTCGTTTGAGAGGAGAATTAGGGCAGCTGCAACAAAGGGGGAGACGGTAGACTGTAGAGTATAATACATCCAGAGTTAAGGCACGCCAACAGGCTAAGCTAACGTTAGCGTGTGTTTGTTTGTTTTCGGTGGTTTGGAGGTGGGGCCCAAATCATCCATCCATCCATCCATTTTCTGAGCCGCTTCTCCTCACTAGGGTCGCGGGCGTGCTGGAGCCTATCCCAGCTGTCATCGGGCAGGAGGCGGGTACACCCTGAACTGGTTGCCAGCCAATCGCAGGGCACATACAAACAAACAACCATTCGCACTCACAGTCATGCCTACGGGCAATTTAGAGTCTCCAATTCATGCATGTTTTTGGGATGTGGGAGGAAACCGGAGTGCCCGGAGAAAACCCACACAGGCACGGGGAGAACATGCAAACTCCACACAGGCGGGGCCGGGGATTGAACCCGGGTCCTCAGAACTGTGAGGCTGACGCTCTAACCAGTCTTCCACCATGCCGCGGCCCAAATCATGAATCTAAATAATATGAAGTCTGCCTAGCAGCAAGTGATGCAACCCAGAAAATAAAGAACACAAGCCACTGTGTGTCACCAACTAGATATTGCATCAGTATTAATGCATAAACATCCCAATACTTTTGCTAAAAGAGGGCAGGTATTGAGCTTCTTTCAAGAAATGCCTCCCGAAAGAGGTTGTGGGAGTGCCGAGCTTTTCCTGAGCCAAACATGCAGAGAAAAAACTTCCGGCGGTTCGACAGGAACGTGGCAAGCATGGCTACAGCTAAACGTCAAGCAGAGACTTTGAAAAGTCACTCGGCAGTATGATCTTTGCACATGCTTGCTTCTGATACACGACTCCAGAGAACATGCTTTGGATCTGCGGAGCAACGCTAGCAGAATTCCAAACACTCCAGAATTGTTTAGCATTGCCGACTGAGTTTCTCCAGACATTTTTTATAACAACAAATGCCATTGGTGTTTTTATATTATAGCCACTCACACTGTTCAAACTGTTACTGTCGCACATGTCCGACTCCTCTATTTCCTAAAAAGAAGACAAAGTGATGTTGGACTTTCCTGAAAATTCGATCAACTATTGATCTATTCAAGTGTGCCGGGTGATGTAGACTTCTGCCAGTCTTCAAACTTCCTCCAGAGGTTTTAAAAGGAGTGCCAGCATTTCTTGGCCTGTGCCTTTCAGGCATATGCCTGTAAGTTATGTGTGTGTGACTTCAGAAGCATGGCGAGGCAAATTTATTATTAGTTATGTGCTTTACATGATTGAAAACAACACTAAAAATAGGCATATTTTTCTGAAAAAATGTTGTTGAAATTCCCATTTGTCTGAGATTTGCTGAGCTTTGCACTCTCGCCGTCCCACAGGAAGAGCGCGCCGTGTGTGCCGCACTTCCGTATTCAGTTCAGCACAACAACAGCTGGACCAGCACATAGACACGTGTCAGCACAAATGCTCCCATGTCAGATCGGTGCTCTTTTTTCGGTTTGAAGGTGCTTTAAGGGAGTTCTTTATAGTTCAAACAATACGTTCCATTGAGTTTCGCAGCCTGGGGGTCATCCTGGATTCCATCCACCCTTTCATACGAATCCCACATCAAATCTAATGTCAGATCTGCCTTCTTCCATCTAAAAATCATCTACCGACTCCGGCCTTCACTGTCCGACTCTTTTGCTAAGACCCTCAGCCACGCATTCACCACTTCCCACCTGGTCTATTGTAATGGACTCCTGTTCGGGCTCCCAAGCAAAGCACTGGACAGACCGCAATATGTGCAAAAGTCAGATGCCAGGGTTCCCACCCGGACCAAACCTTGAAACACCGACAGTATACTGGCTTCCTGTGGAACTCTCTTCCCAAGGAAATTAGGCAGGCATCAACATTGGACACTTTCAAATGTGCACTCAAACGACACTTGTTCACCTAAGCCTTTGGCATCCAGTTTGCTTGTTGTTGTTTACTGTTTATTGATTTTGTCTTTGTCGTCTACATGTTGTTATTGTCTTTTGTTTATTGTAAAGCGTCCTTGGGTTTAGGCACTATATAAGATAGTTATTTTTTATAATACAACTAGAATTGAAGTGGCGGCACGGTGGCCGACTGGTGAGAGCGTCAGCCTCACAGTTCTGAGGTGCGGGGTTCAATCCCCGTCCCTGCCTGTGTGGAGTTGGCATGTTCTCCCCGTGCCTGCGTGGGTTTTCTCCGGGCACTCCGGTTTCCTCCCACATCCCAAAAACATGCATAAATTGGTGACTCTAAATTGCCCGTAGGCATGACTGTGAGTGCGAATGGTTGTTTGTTTCTATGTGCCCTGCGATTGGCTGGCAACCAGTTCAGGGTGTACCCCGCCTCCTGCCCGATGACAGCTGGGATAGGCTCCAGCACGCCCGCGACCCTAGTGAGGAGAAGCGGCTCAGAAAATGGATGGATGGATAGAATTGAAGTAATTTGTTATTATTTTGCATAGACAGAGGAAGAGGACAATAATATTACAATAATATTACAAGAATACAAAGTGATACTAAGAGAAATAAATAATAGTTTTAGGTGAATGAACTCATATTACGAGTGAAAAGTCATAATTTTACAAACAAATTGTAATATTGGAAAAATAAAGTATTAATATTACTCAAAAAATGATGATGGAAATAAAGTAATAGGAGAAAAAATTGCAACGTTACAAGAAAATATGATAATAATCATAATAATAATAATTCTATGACAATTAAGTAATATGAGACAAAATGTTTAAATTTAAGGCAATGAAAGTGTAACATTATGACAAAAAGTCATTCTTTTATAAGAATGAAGTGGCAATTTTTTTGGGGGGGGAGTCATACTATAAGTCATAAAACAATCTTACATTTTGGTGGGGAACAGAAAAACAAATAATGTTATGAGAACAAATTAGCAAATTAATGAAGGTTCTGTTGCAATATAAAAAATATGACAAAGAAATGGTAATTTTATGACGGCACAAGAAGAGGGAAAAATTATCTTTTGATGAGAAAAAGCTTGTAATTTTATAAAATCTATATAATGTTGACAAATAATTATTTTAATAGAATTAAATTGTAATTCACAAGAAAAAGTTAACACAATGTTACAAGAAAACAATCAGAAGTTAATAATAGTCGAATTATAAAAAAAAACAACGGTCAATTTCAAAAGATTACAGTCATGAAATTATAAGAATAAAGTTATAATGTTATGAGAAAAAAAGATTTGACAAAAATAAAATTGTAACATTTTGAGAAAAATGTAATCACAGTATTACTAGGAAGCATTCATATTTATGATACAAAGTTATGATTTTACAAGAATACAGTAGTAATAAGAGAAAACGCTTGTCAGAAATACATCAAATTATGAGGATTCGATTGTAAGACAGTGTACTGCAAAAAAGTAAAATTGAATTATTATCAGAAAAATATGGCTATCAAACAGGGGGGAATTTTTTTTTTTTACAAAAATAAAGTCTTCACAATACAGGAATACAATTCTGTTATGAGAAAAAAAGTAATTCTCCAATAAGAACAAAGTGGTAATTTGAAGAAAAAAAGTCATCATTTTACTAGGGGAAAAAAATATTTTTGGGAGAATAAAGGCTGGTCTAGACTGTTATGTTTTGCAAGTTCAAATGTTCCAATAATAAAGTTGCAACAGAGGGATATTTTCTTTTAGGACAATAAAGTCTACAAGAAATAGGGCTTCAAGAAATCATAAAGCCAATATGTATTGAGAAAAAAAAGGTTTTTAATGAGAGAATGTGTAATTTATGGTAATAAATTTTTTGGGGAAAAGTGTTAATATTAGGAAAGTTAGTTCATATTATTCCAAGAAAACAGTCATAATTTGACAGGAAAAAAGTGACAACAATACTAGAAATATTTTCTTTTTGCACAGTAAATTTGTAAGATTATGAGAAAGAAAAATATGATAATGGCTCGATGTGATGAAGCAGCAGCTGGCTCATTCGAGTAACCGTAAACAATTGTATGCTTGTAAGCCGGAGGCAGCGCAATGTTTTTTGTGTAAGTGTGCCAGCAGCTCAAAAGTCCTTGTGTACTGCATTGTGTGTCTGCCCTGTACATTTTCTACCCCTCCTTGCAAGGAATGAACTAGAAAGGCAAATCTTGGTGTTTTCCCAGCATTTCTTATTCTACTGCACACGTGTTCTCCTGGATAAACGGGACCCACTCCAACGTGGTCCCAGAAGAGGCCAAGTTTTATTCCTTGCTTCCTGAGCGCAACATCCTGACGACCTCTCGCTGTGAAGAGGAAAGTTTTCAATGATCTCACCCCCATCTTCCACGTCTCAGCGTCTTTATCGAGAATTGGGTCCCACCGCAACGTTATCAGGAAATCAACTGTCGGGTGGGAAGATGATAAAATGCAATGCTTAGGACTTTTGATTTCAATATCCAGTAGTCAAAAATCGAAGAAAAAAGAACCAATCACGTACTGTATGTCATTCCGTTGCCCCCGTGTGCATGGTAACAATAAAATGCTTGAACGACTGCGACCTGGTCCCGAAGCCCTGCAATTAGCAAGGGTTCAATGTACCGTGAACCCTCGCATATTCGAAGTTCATTCACTGAAAAACTCACCGACTCACCGGTTTTGTGCTCAAGCCCCAATCTTGGTGCCAAGGACACAACTTGGAGTAAGTTATGGAGCTTTATTTAGACAAAAGTTGTCCTCTGCTGTTATCCTGTGGCATCTCTAGGCAATTACAAACCCCTTTAGAAGGGTGCAAGTTACTTGCAAATTTTCTCCATTCGCGGCAGGGCTCCGTCGCTCTCCCCGGTGAATAGCAGGCATTCACTGGATAACAAAAAACAACAACTTCAAAACGGTCTCAGAAACGGAATCCATTCGCACGCAATAAATACCTCATCATTACGAGGCTGTGGTTGTCCCAGTGGAATATTTCCCAAAACGTCTCACTGGGCTCCCAATTCCCCTTGAACCGTCCCCTTAGTCTCGCTTCTAAAAAAGACCCGCAATCCCTCACCTCCCTCCCTCCTCCACTGCACCTCCCCCGGCTGTCTTTACAAGGGGGAGCTCGTATGGGATGGCCCGTGCAGTGTTTTGGACTTGTGAGCGAGCGCTCCGTTAGTTTTTGGGGAGAATGCTACCAGTACCGACCCTGCTGCTGCTCGCCTGCCTCCACGCGCAGGGGAAGCCGAGGTCTCAGGTAGGACCTGCGTTTTGGGGTTCCCGCTGGAACACTGTAAGAACTAGAAGACTTTGTTGGGATGTTGCAGTTGGTTTGGATTAATTGGACGCCAGGGTAGCGCCAGTGAAAGTTTTCTGTCTTGGTGCCAACTCGGACCCTACTACGAGGTCTTCTCTCTCATAGAGATTCTGAAGGCGTAGAGATGGTGATGGTGGCTCTAGCTGGAATTAACCTGCCACTGCCTGTGTTGGAGCTGGTTTTAGCTCAGCGCGACTTGATAGACCATGTGAAGTGCCTGAGGTCGTTAATGCAAGGGTCAGAGGGTCAGAGGGTCCACCCCCGGTCATAAATCTGAAGTTTGTTGGTAGTTGGAGCGTATGGGAATGTTTGTAATTTGAGGATAAAAATGTATGGTTGTGAGAGTGAAATTATTGTTTTGAAGAAACTGGTTATCATAATATGAAAATTAGGGGAAAATATTCCAATATTAAAGACTTAATTTGATGAGGAAAGTCACATAACAAGATAAAAGTGGAAATATTACGAGAAAAATTGTAGAATTGCTAAAATAAAAAAGGCCTTTTTGTCAAAAGTTTAAATAATGATGCTAATGCTATTTAGATGCTATGTATGCTATATATTTTTATATCAATATACTTTACTAACAGAAAGTTTGGGATATTGGTGATATATATATTTTTGTGTGAAATTTAAGGTGAACATAAAAAAACGTTTGAATGCACAAGTCCCACAGTTACATATTTGAATACTTTTTGTACAACTTACTGTTCTCTAACAGGGAGCTTAATGGCAAAATTCACAACAGGTGTTTGATCCATGAATGGACGAATACAGTTCCTGATTCAATTAGAATTGGAATTTCAACAGTCCTCTCATTCATGGTGTTTACATTTTGTTATCATGAGACACCTAATAAATGATGAACAGTACCTCGCTATTGCGAGGCCTCAAGCCGGATGTTCTCAGAAGGGAGTGGCCACTGAGTTTAGAGTGTCACAGTATCACCAGCAGGTGATCCAGAGAGAAAGGAGGAGTCACAGAAAGGCATGGAAATAGATTTTACAGATGGAATCAGCTGTTGTGAATTTTGCTGTTCAGCGCCTTGTTAGAGAGGAAGTTGTGCAAAAAGTACTGAAACACTGAACAGTTTGATCTGTGCATTCAAAAGTTTGAAGAAGGTCAAATTAAGGTCACCATTAAAGGTTATAGTGCATTTTAGGTTTATCCTCCAATTTTTGTGAGTTTATGTATGTACTGTGTGTTGGAACTAGAGCGAGAGGAGACTCCTGAACGAGTTAGCAAGCACGCTAATATGTGCATCCAACAACACATCAGCTCTTAGCTTTTGGCTTGCAAGAAAAGAAAATGGTGAATCAGTCAAGTCATGAGTATACTGTATGAATATGTTTATTATTGCTGCATCGTGAAATATCGACTGCATTGGGACCTTGATCTAGGACAGTGCTGTAGCCTGGTAGTTTTTTCAGAGTTTTGAGCCATCTATTGGTAATCAAACCAGTTTTTATAAAATATAGTGTTATTTTTCTTTATTAAAAATGTGACACGGGAGCACGGTGGTGACTGGTTAGCACATCCGCCTCTCAGTTCTGAGGACCAGGGTTCAAATTTCCGCCCCGCCTGTGTGGAGTTTGCATGTTCTCCCCGTGCCTGCGTGGGTTTTCTCCGGGCAGTCCGGTTTCCGCCCACATCCCAAAAACATGGATGGTAGGTTAATTGAAGACTCTAAATTGCCCGTAGGTGTGAGGATGTGAGTGTGAATGGTTGTTTGTTTGTATGTGCCCTGTGATTGGCTGGCGACCAGTTCAGGGTGTACCCCGCCTCTCGCCCGGAGATAGATGGGATAGGCTCCAGCACGCCCGCGACCCTAGTGAGGAGAAGCGAAACGGAAGATGAATGAATGAATGAAAAATGTGACAACAAAGTTGGTGGTGGTTTTTGGGGGTCTGGAATAGATTTACAGCATTTCTCTTAGTTTCTAATAGAAAAATGTATGTGATATACGAGTAAATTGGTCACAGAACATATTAAACTTGTAAGTCAAGGTACCGCTGTACAGTGCTCATCGTTCATGCCCCTGCTCTATTGCTGATTTTCTAACGATTGTTTTTTTATGGATGCTTACTTACCGCAATGCCTTACAGATGGGAAAGGAGAGCCACAGTTGCTGATGCACTTTTCAGCTGTTTACTGAACGACAGGAGAACAGTAAAACACCCAATCAGTACCCTTTTATAGGGGCTGCTGTTGACCACAGCTCACGCCCAGACACTCACAAGCAGACTTGCCAATGTCACACGCCACCCACGCCTCATAAAGGCACATATGTGGCTCTCACACACAGATGCTACAATACATGTAGTATTTTCTGATACATTTTGTGCTTGCACTTTTGTGTTCATATATGCTTATGAGATGTTTAAAAAGTGTTTAATTAGTTGAAACATGTTTAAAGTGTGTGACAGCGGTACAAATATTTTATAAATAGCTTTTTGTATGGTTTCTCAATATTGCAGCTTTTCAGAAATGCACCCTCCTGGCTATCGTGATAACAGCATATTAAACAAGGGTCTTGATTAGCGTGTGGCCTCGTGAAAGGGGTTGCGGTGTCATTGTCAGTTTGAAGCGCTGACTCCACATTGAAAAAGTTGCTTCAAGATGGCCGGCCAGCCTGGCATGTGGGCGGCATATGCACATTAAATGCAAGCTTCCACTTACTGTAAGTCGACTTCCAGACTCAGCATCCCGTCCAGCTATCGCTATACATTCCTCACGGTTATGCGAATATTCTCTAAAGGGAATGTTTATGGCATTTCCAGATGCTATGTCAAACCTCGCAAGGAAATATTTGATCTGATTTGTGTTTGTGTATGTGAATAGCTCTACGAATCCCAGGGTGTCCACTAAACATTCGCCTTTCACCCCTCGCTCGTAAATAAGTGTTAAAATACGGCACTGTGGCTCCATCCTGCTATGTCTTCACAGCGTCAGTTTACCTTTATTCCTGATGATAGGACGACTTTCATGTCCATTCCTTAAGTCTTGTTTGCAGTGTATCCTGGTGAAAATGTATTTATTTTAGGGCTCACAAAAGCGACACCCCAAAACTCCCTCAGTACCAACCCATGTTTAACAAAATTACACCACTTTCACCCATCGACACAAAATTTGGTGGACACTTCTATCATAACACGATGGATTAAAAGTCTCAATGGAACCATCCCAGAAATTAAACAGGAAGTCGGCCATTTTGTTTTGAAGCAGCCATATCGGGCAAATTCTAGGGCTGATACTTTGATGAAGTTCTTACAAAGGAATTTGCTCAAATGAGCCCCAAATGGAACCAGCTAACAGGCAGAGAGACGATGCTAATAAGAAATTGGGCGGACATGTCTATCATAACAGGATACAACGAAACGGCTACAGCACCAATGCTCGAAAATCAACGGGAAGTCAACAAGTTTGGTTTGAATCAGTCATTTTGGGTGAATTCCATGGTAATTATCAACCGTAATACTTAAATCGCGTAGGTAATCACAGGCCATGTGAAGAAAAGGTGAAAGCTTTCCTCTTTCCAATAACTCTAAGAAAGTGAGACCACCGCGGGCTGTGTGATTAAAGTAATAAAACACATTCCAACTCGCCATCTTGCTTTTATATATTTTTTCAATCTTTGATTAACTACAGCAGAGTTAAAAGCTACTTTTTAAATTCCAAAGTCGACCTCTGCCGCTAACTGGAGCGTAACTCCAAACTTTTACACTTGCTTGAACCACAACGAGCGCCCACACATGGATAACAAAGCAGTGCTCGTAAAAGGCATGAAGTGCGGACTCAGAATGCTAATGCTAAAAAACAAGGCTAAGAACAAATCGAAGAAAACAAACTCTGCTTCAAATGTACGAGACCACTGTCTCAGTCGAACAAACCGAACTTGCTAACGTTAGCTCTGGTGTAAGCGCATGTTTTGTTCAACCCAAATCCAATGAAGTTGGGACGTTGTGTTAAACATAAATAAAAACAGAATACAATGATTTGCAAATCATGTTGAACCTATATTTAATTGAATACACTACAAAGAAAAGATATTTAATGTTCAAACTGATAAACTTGATTGTTTTTAGCAAATAATCATCCATCCATCCATGCATTTTCTGAGATCTTATCCTCACAAGGGTCGCGGGAGTGCTGGAGCCTATCCCAGCTATCATCGGGCAGGAGGCGGGGTACACCCTGAACTGGTCGCCAGCCAATCGCAGGGCACATACAAACAAACAAACAACCATTCGCACTCACATTCGCACCTCAAATAATCATTAACTTTTATTTTATGGCTGCAACACGTTCCAAAAAAGCTGGGACAGGTGGCAGAAAAGACTGAGAAAGTTGAGGAATGCTCATCAAACACCTGTTCGGAACATCCCACAGGTGAACAGGCTAATTGGGAACAGGTGGCTGCCATGACTGAGTATAAAAGGAGTTTCCCTGAATTGCTCAGTCATTCACAAGCAAAGATGGGGTGAGGTTCACCTCTTTGTGAACAAGTGCGTGAGAAAATAGTCGAACAGTTTAAGGAAAATGTTCCTCAATGTAAAATTGCAAGGAATTTAGGGATTTCATCATCTACGGTCCATAATATCATCAAAAGGTTCAGAGAATCTGGAGAAATGACTGCATGTAAGCGGCAAGGCCGAAAACCAACATTGAATGCCCGTGACCTTCAATCCCTCAGGCGACACTGCATCAAAAACCGACATCAATGTGTAAAGGATATCACCATGTGGGCTCAGGAACACTTCAGAAAACCAATGTCAGTAAATACAGTTTGGCGCTACATCCGTAAGTGCAACTTGAAACTCTACTATGGCAAAAGCAAAAGCATTTTATCAACAACACCCAGAAACGCCGCCGGCTTCTCTGGGCCCGAGGTCATCTAAGATGGACTGATGCAAAGTGGAAAAGTGTTCTGTGGTCCGATGAGTCCACATTTCAAATTGTTTTTGGAAATTCTGAACTTCGTGTCCTCTGGACCAAAGAGGAAAAGAACCATCCGGACTGTTATGGAAGCAAAGTTCAAAAGCCAGCATCTGTGATGGTATGGGGTTGTGTTAGTGCCAATGGCATGGGTAATTTACACATCTGTGAAGGCACCATTAATGCTGAAAGGTACATACAGGTTTTGGAGAAACATATGCTGCCATCCAAGCAACGTCTTTTACATGGACGCCCCTGCTTATTTCACCAAGACAATGCCAAACCACCTTCTGCACGTGTTACAACAGCGTGGCTTCGTAGTAAAAGAGTGCGGGTACTAGACTGGCCTGCCTCCAGTCCAGACCTGCCTCCCATTGAAAATGTGTGGCGCATTGTAAACCGTAAAATACGACAACGGAGACCACCGACTGTTGAACAGCTGAAGCTGTACATCAAGCAAGAGTGGGAAAGAATTCCACCTACAAAGCTTCAACGATTAGTGTCCTCAGTTCCCAAACGTTTATTGAATGTTGTTCAAAGAAAAGGTGATGTAACACAATGGTAAACATGACCCTGTACAAGCTTTTTTGGAACGTGTTGCAGCCATAAAATTCTAAGTTAATGATTATTTGGTAAAAACAATCAAGTTTATCAGTTTGAACATTAAATATCTTGTCTTTGTTGTGTATTCAATTAAATATAGGTTGAACATGATTTGCAAATCATTGTATTGTTTTTATGTTTAACACAACGTCCCAACTTCATTGGAATTGGGGTTGTATTAAGGTTACATGTTGCCTATCAAAATGAATGCAATTAAAGTCACCCCCCCCCCCCAAAAAGCAATTTTTAACTGATATTAAAATGAGAAAAGACCGTCTAGCATCGTTACGTGCTTTAATGGGGACTTCAAGTTTCAGCAAGCTCTCATTTTACTATTTTGAACAGCAATGAGGAATTCCAAAGTGAACTCACCCTTTTCTTCCCAAATTTGAATATAACAGCATAACATTCAACCATTAAACTAAGTTGTTCTGTTTAGGAATGCAAGTAAATAACTATAATTTGACCTCTAATTACAGAAATAATAATGTGCTTTACTATTCTTTGTTTTTGTTTTTCGTAAAACAGTACATTTTAAAATTCACTTAGAACAATAATAATTAAAGGTCTCTTCTTCATGGCGAATCCTCAAAATGATCATTTAAAAAAAGCTTTGCAAGGTACCGTTGCACATCTGTCTACGATACCTACTTCTGCTTTGGGCATTTGGGTTCATCAAAATATGACTCATGGAATTCGCCCCAGTGGCTGCTTCATGCTTCTTGTTATGATAGACGTGTCCACCCACTTTTGTGATTTGGCAAAACAGGTGTCAGAGGCTGATTTTTTTAAACTAACTTTCTGAGAATTCTTGAAATGATCATCAACCTTTGTCATCATGCTCCACCCACATTAGAAGGTATAGGCAAAACCCCCCCGCAAAAAAGCAAACGAAAAAAAAACTCGGCAATGAAGCATCACCCATCTGTCCAAGATACCTGCCCCTAATTGGGGCTCATTTTGAAAAAATCACTTCATGAGCTTGTCAAAGTAAGTACAAGCACTATAATTTTTACAGTGGTATCAATATCAATACTGTTGGCATCAGTATTTGAATCTAACCTTTTGCATGGTACAGAGAGACGCAGTGTGTGGGAAAAAATACCGCCAGGATTTTTTTTTTTTTATGACCCTCTTGTTTTCAGAGTCAACTCCGCTGGTAACCACTTCCAGATGAAGGTGGGCTTCAGTGACGCTTTAAATGATTACATTTAAAAGCGACATGCATTCACCATGGTACCAAGTGGAGAAAGCATGCAGATGGCAGGTGGGAGCTCGCCACTGTTATAGAAGTGATAAAAAAACAACAACACGATCTTCAGGCTTGGCTAAGGGTTCTGCTTTACCAAGTGACATTCTAGTTTCAGCTTTTAAAGTGTTTGCAGTGTTCCCCCACGATCCGCAAGTAATTGACACCCCCTCTAAAAGGTTTATATTTGCCTAACCATGCCACAAGATGGTGGCAAATAACCTTTTTTTTCTAATTGAAGCTCCTCAACTAGCTTCAACATAGTTCGCTGGCACCAAGATGGTTCCTAAGTAATAGTGTTATTGCTTTGCCCTTGAGCACAAAAGTGACATCTTCACATACATTTTCCGCTAAGCCAGGTGGAATCTACAAACCTTGGCAGAGGTATACACGCTACTATTCTACCGGTGAAATTGAACCTATTATTAACAGTACAAGTTTATTGACGCCTTCATTGTAGCAGTTTCCTGCTATGTTTCACTTATGCACCTTATCCGCTCAGATAGGAGAAAGCTTCCATTAGCTAGCATCATCATCTTCATCATTACCACATAAACTCACAGCCCACACACGTACGGCAAACCTGGAGCTTTAACCTCCACATACTGTAGACTCCTAAAGTATGCACTAGTGCCATGCGGTGAGGTTCATGGCTAGCACTGACATTACATACAGTCACATGTACAATTTATGAGCCAAACAGAGTGGCCCGGCAACCTGACATAAAAAATGGATTAAACAAATATATCAGCATTTTTTTCCCCACACACATATTTGGCCATAATGAACATTGCATTAGCGTACATCAACTTAGAGAGAGCATATTAGCGATCACAATTTATGTATCATTCAATAGGGTACTCATTAAATTACTAAGTGGTGTGCAAAAAAAAATACGTTTCACAAGCTAGTCCTCGGTGATGTCATTTTCTTTTTTTTTTATTTATAATTCTAAGAAAGGGGCAGGTTGTTTTCTCGCCTGATGTTTGAAGCAGATCTTAAAGCTCAGGTTCTGCTGTTACTTTATTATTTAAATCCAAGTTTTGATTTGTAGTCCAGTTAGTGAAAAATGCAGAGGGCAGCTTTGTATGTATGCTATGTGCACACACAAATCTCACAAAAAGATCCCTGGTGGACTTTGTCCCCACTTTTCTGTTCTGAGTGCCGTCATACGGAACACGGAGCATGCTTCCTAATTGTTTATGAAACAAAGCTAACCTCTTTAGCATGAACTCGCCATCTAACGATCCTCTCTTGGTTTGATGCTTTCGTTCAAACTCTGTACGATCACACTGTCATGATATGGAATTTATTTTGTTTTGTATTGTAAGAATAGATAAAACATTATATTGTGTTACTGTAGTCAGCCAGAGCTGTGATGAATGCAAAGTTATCAATGTCATTTCACCATTGTTCCTTTCATACTGTGTTGTGTGTTTTTGTTTGCACATTAAGGACAAAAGTCCTTAAAAAAAGTCCTTGTTTTTTTTTTTATTTAAAGGCAATTTTTTCATTTTCTTTTTTCCACATGTTCTTGAGATTGTAGGGTGAATCTGCAGCTGGCTACTAGTGTGGACTGAATGGGTGGCAACGAGGGGAAAATGAAATGCCAGTATTAAGGGGAATAGCCTGCCAGCTACATCCATCCATGCATTTTCTGAGCCGGTTCCCCTCACTAGGGTCACGGGCTGTCAGCTACATATTGAGAACAAAAAAAACAAAACTGAACTAGTTCATTTTTGGAATGATGAACTTCGTTCCCAATTTTTAATTATGAACTATGAACTGAACTACTTCCTTTTTGGAAGGGTGAATTGAACTTCGAAGTAGTTCGCATGGAAAATGAACTTTCCCAAAACTGAACTCTTGAAAGAGTTTATAGTTTCATGTGGTCATCACAAAGTTGAAAAGTTCAGGCGTTTGTTTTGCTTGAAGTGACTTTCTGACTTCAAAAGTCATCCCGGTTCTTCCCGTAAGGAGCCTTGCGTGTTTTGTGGTCGCATGAAATTTCATCGACAAGTCCGATTAGGAATCTAGAAATCACGCCGCATGTTTCCGTTGAGACGCGTTGTTGCTGTCCAAGTGGCCGTGGATAACCTGGTGTCAGCGTTTGTTTTACGAGGGGAACGTTTGACTGCTGCGATCGTGTCGTGTGAGGTGCGATGGATTTTATGCTGACACGGTAGAGCCGTATAATGCTTGTCACGTCACTAACAGCTCTTCATTGCTGCGTCTTTATTCTTTTTCCACTAGGGACTTTTTGTTACTGGATGATACGCTGAGGGGAATTTTTAAGCCCTTCACTGATGCTCTGAATGCTATGTGACCGTGAACTTTCAATGACATTTTATTACTTGGTTACTTGGTGCCAATTTCCACCACTGGCCGCAGCGGTGTGCACTATCACAGAGCAACACGGTATCCCGCCATCAAAAACATTAGATGACAATTACGATTCCTTTCAACACAACAGGGTGGGAAAATTGAGTGTATTGAGTGAGGTATTAAACTTTGCACCCTCGTCCCTGCATTATACAAGTATTACACGCAAGCCTCTTTTCAAACCGATGCCGCAAAACGATGCAGATAGAAGATTCGCAAATATTGCCTAAACTATGTGCGCTTTCACTTGGGATGGCGACAATTGCTTTCAGCACAAGACGGCGGATGAAAAAAAGTGAAGGGGTTGTGGAATACAGTGACACAAGAGGTCCAACAATGAATCGATTATCAAATTATTGACAACTATTTTGAGAATAGATTAATTGTTTAGGACTGCACGGTACCCGACTGGTTAGCACATCTGCCTCACAGTTCTGAGGATCCCGGTTTTTGCACATTGTGGGAGTGGTCCGGAACCTAACCCCCACGATAAACAAGGGATTACTGTATACTGTGCTGTAATTGCTTATAAATGCCACAATATGGTGGCAAAGGACTACTTTTATCTCAATGAAATTCCTCAATCCACTTGAAACTGTTTCCTTGGCACCAAGATGCTAGCAGATGGCAGCAAAGCAATAGTGTTATTCCTTTTGCCTGAGGCGAGTTTTTCAGCGAATAACGAATCATAGGTTCCGAAAACAAAATCCACAAATAGGCAAATTTGCAAATTCCGAACTGCAAAAATGCGGTGGTTCCATGCCCTCTTACACACAGGCATGGTCTCACTGCTTTGGCTTCTCTTACATCTCTGTTACTACATCCAAAAGGGAAAAATGCAGAGGGCAGCTTTGTATGCATGCTATGTTGAGCTTTTTCCACACAGAAATCACACAAAAAGATCCCTGGTGGACTTTGTCCCCACCTTTCTGTTCGGAGTGCCGTCATACGGAACACGGAGCATGCTTCCTAATTGTTTATGAAACAAAGCTAACCTCTTTAGCATGAACTAGCCATCTAATGTTCCTCTCTTGGTCCCCCTCACAGAGTCCAGGCTGCGATGGATTCCTGGGCTCCGGGAAGGTCATAGACAAGTGCGGCGCGTGCGGCGGCACCGACGCCACCTGCCGGCTCGTGTCTGGATTCTTCCGCCGTTCTCTGACAAAAATCGGCTATCACAAAATAGCTGAGATCCCGCAGGGAGCAACCAAAATCAACGTCACCGAGATGGCCAAGAGCAGCAACTACCTAGGTGGGGGGAAAAGGTTCTTGATTACATTCTTTCAGAAAATGCCAAAGAAAAAGCCTGGAATACATATGTCTACTAACTGTACACCACAGACAATGTCTTCATTCACATGTAAAAATAAGTCAACCACTGTCAATATATAATGGAGAATGTGGTGACAAAAAGCCAAAGAAAAAGCCCATATTGATTTTTTTATTGGCTGAACAAGCAATGTTGTAAGTTACATTTTGACATTCCAACTGTCGAAGAACAAACAAGTATAAAACTGTTAGTATGTAATGATGAATTTGGGTTGTAAAAAGCCAAAGAAAATGCCTAGAAGTAATGTTTGTATTTACTGTACATTTTAGGTTCCTAACTGTCATAAATGTGTCAAATTAAGTGACCCACTGTCAATATACTGGATAATGGGAATATGTTTTGTAAGGGCAAAAAAGCCACAGAAAAACAAAGTAAAAGTCTAGACTTATTTTTTGTATTAACTGTACAGGCAATGTTTTAAGTCACATTTTACAATTCTTGTCTTTAAAGTGGAAAAGTAAGTTAACCACTGTGTATATATAAGTAAGAATAAGTCACAAAATGCCAAGGAAAAGCCCACAATATTTTACATATCTACAGACAAAGTTTCCAGTTAGTAGATTTTAACATTCCTTACTGTCATACAAGTGTAAAAATAAGATAAGCACTGTTGATGTATAACTACGAATGTGTTATTAAAAATTCGAAAAACAATGGTTTTAGTGTAAAGGCAGTGTTTTAGGTAGCATTTTAGTAGCAGACATACAAGTGTAAAAAGAAGTTAACCACAACTACTATCTAATTGAAAATGAGCGTTGTAAAATTGTACAAAAAGGATTTTTTTTTTAAATGAACGATGCAGGCAATGTTTTATCAAGCAATTCAACATTCTGAACTGTAATACAAGTTTAAAAAAAAAAAATTAGTGCTGGATCCAAAGAAAAGGTCCCCTGGTTACATCATGTATGAGGATAGTTTTAACTGTTAGTATTTTCTGCCATAGCCCTTTTTTTTCCCAGGAATTATACGACCTCAGAGGCATCTGACCCACTTCGAGGTGGCTCTTTATTTTGGAATAAGTAGCCGGATTTACATGGAGACTTTTTTCGTCATCCCGATTGAATTCATTCCGACCGAAGATCTCTGGTCACCCGCTTACTGTACGTGATGTTATCTCTTCTGATCGCGTGTATACATGTGCACTGCATGTAATTCGAACAGCCATGTGTCATACGCAGATCGATGTAAACATCAACTCATTTTGTTCAAGATGGCTGTCATTCGTTTATTTAGAACAGTAGTTGCGAATGGTTTTACACTTTTATTAAAACAACAGTTTGATTAAAACAAGTTACAAGAAGTTAAAAACAAGATCTCAGTCTCATGCAAGCTCCTGGTGGAAGGCGCCATATTTACAAGTGCGTAAACGATGACGTCACCGAGCATTTCCGTCAAGACGAAGCATGCACAGACAGACCCCCCCCCCCCGTGAAACCGAATGAAATTCCATTCGGATTCGGCCTGTTTATTTCGATTGAGGTGTTTATATGGAGTATTTCCATTCCATTTGGGCTTCTAAACCATTTATAATCAGAATACAAGGTTCCATGTAAAAAAGCAAAAAAGCTCGAGCAGCTTGAATCAGATTGAATTCAAAATAAATATGTTTCTTACACAAGAAATGTTGGAAGAGTCTACTTTGGCCTTCTTATGTTGGATTAAATAGAAAAAATATCAATAGATTGGAATTAATAATAATAACAAAAAAACCATAATAATAATAAAGAATCCCTAAAACCTAAAAAAAACAATTGATGCCTCTAAGATAAATAAGGTTCCTGCTTTGGTACAACAATAATTACTTTCATGTTTTGAGTTGGTGTTGAACATTTTCTGAAACTGTTGGAATGCTGTTTAATAAGAGCGAGAACCCAGTTTAGTGGTGAGAGCCTAAATAGTCCCAAGCCCCCACCGGACCCTTCCCCCCCACAATTTCATTAAAAGACCTTCACTCGCACGCCTTAATCACTCTTTTTTTTTTTTTTTAATGAAGTTTTGAAAGTTCTTTGTGAATCAGAATCTAAAAAGGATCCGTCATGGAAGTTCACCAGAGCAGGCTGTGCAACATGTCATCCCATAGTACTGTAGTCTTAGTGAAGCAGCATGTTGCTCATTCCGAGTGAACAATTGTATTTTTGTGATCATAAAATGTGCTGCCTCGAATACTGCATTTCTGTGCAAATCTTAAAAGACAAGTTGCATTCCCATTCAAGTAATATAGAACAACAGGGTTTATAATGGATTTTTCATGAGCAAACCCATCCCACATATTCCCTCAGTGGGTCTCTTTTCTGGACCCTAATGTGCTTTTACCTTATCCAAACAGTCTTTTACAAGTCTAATGTTACACTCCTAATGCATTTGTAATGGGATCCTGTGCTTAATCCACTGAGTTTTGGGCTGAAAAGGTTGGCCAACAAAAAAGGATTCCGTTTTCAAAGTTAAAGTTGCGCTACTCCGCATTTGAGCGATATTTTCCTGGGAATATATGCCTCAAAAGGCCTGATTGCTGCACATTGGGCTTTTTCTTTTTTCCCAACGCTTATTCCAAACGAAGGAGCAGTCTCAATAAAGGCTCTTGAAAGAAATAAGAATGTACACCGAAAGTGATGCGAAGTAAGGGGACTTGATCAAAGTTAACATGGACTATTTTATTAGGGGGGTTTATTTTCATTTTACATCGGTTAACTTCTTTTTACCGTTTGTCATTTATCCATCCATGCATCCATTTCCTACCGCTTATCCGAGATCGGGTCGCGGGGGCAGTAGCTTCAACAGGGACCCCCAGACTTACCTCGACCCAGCCACTTCAGTCCAATTAAAAACAAACAAAACAGTTGTAGAATTATTTTTACACACATTTTTTTTTTTTTTTACATATATACAGTTATCTTTACACTTGTGTTTAAATGATTTTCTTTTTAATTCTGAAATTTTACTTCTTTCCTACCCCCTCTAATTTATAGTCCCGTGATTTCTTCTGTGGAAAAAAATTTCAAAATCCGAACAAATTGTGGGTTGACCAGCATTTACCCTTTGAGAGATTTTGCAGTTAATTGATCGCTCTCCCGCAGCGCTCCGAAGCCGATCGGGACGGTCCATCATCAACGGGAATTGGGCAATCGACCGGCCGGGCAAGTATGAGGGCGGGGGCACCGTGTTCACTTACCGCCGACCCAATGAAATCAGCAACACCGCTGGCGAGTCCCTCCTCGCCGAGGGGCCCACCAATGAGATCCTGGAAGTTTATGTGAGTTGAGAACAGAATTGCACATACAGTATTCCCATTCCTTGACACTCATGATAGGAATTCTCTACTTCCCTCAGATGATCTTCCAGCAGCCCAACCCAGGGGTTCACTATGAATACGTGGTCACCTCGGAGACACCACAAGGTAAACAATACCCCCAGTACCACTGGTCACATTACGTGACTCACTGACTGCCACACTTGCCCAGTACATTATGGTATTACCCATCATGCACTGCACTTACTCAATTCAATCAATGTCTTAGGGAACACCGTGAACGAGCAGGAGGTGGGGCACGACGATTCCCAACAGGGGAACTACGACCCGGCCAGCAGGGGGAAGTACCCACCTCATCGCCACGACAACCAGGTGCCACGCCGCCAACGGGAATACAGCTGGAAGATGGCCGGCACCAGCGAGTGCAGCACCTCCTGCGGCAAAGGTGAGATGATTTTTTATTTTTTTTTGGAGTCATACAGTTTGCTTTTGATGTCAACATAATGTTTGTGAATTTACTCTAGTCATAAAAAGTTAGGGATAGAGTGGACCCCCGCATATCCTTGGTTTGGCACCTGTGAATTCACCTATTAAGTGATTTTTAAAATATATATATTTTTTAATGTTCTTCTTTTGGACCAGGGGAAACCCGCAATTTTCGAAGAAAAAGCTTAAATGAGTTAGACGTGCATTAAAAAACTTAGACTAGCAGAGCGTTCACCTGTAAAGGTTTCAACCTGAAATTTCACATGAAAGCCCAACATCAACAAGTATTATGGCATTCATAATGTGATGTGTAGGTTTCAGGCATCCCGTCTTCCATTGCATCCACCGGCTAAACCAGGTCCAAGTCGAGGACATTTTGTGTAACGGGAGCAGTAAACCAATGCTGCAGGAGGAACCATGCAACCTGCAGGCCTGCCCCACATTGTGAGTCAACACTCTGCCCTCTATTTCATGTCTCTATTTTTATATATTGTTTTTCCTTTCTTTATAATGCTATATTTCTTCAAATATTGTATGTATTGTTATATATATAAATAAATATTATAATACCGTAGGTGTATATTACCATCATATACTGTGTGTGTGTGTGTGTATATATATATGTGTGTATATATATATATATATATATATATATATATACACACACACACATATACATATACATATATATGGCGACACGGTGGACGACTGGTTAGAGCGTCTGCCTCACAGTTCTGAGGACCGGGATTCAATCCCCGGACCCGCCTGTGTGGAGTTTGCATGTTCTCCCCGTGCCAGCGTGGGTTTTCTCCGGGCACTCCGGTTTCCTCCCACATCCCAAAAACATGCATGGTAGGTTAATTGACAACTCTAAATTGCCCGTAGGTGTGAATGTGAGTGTGAATGGTTGTTTGTTTCTATGCCCTGCGATTTGCTGGCGACCAGTTCAGGGTGTACCCTGCCTCTCGCCCAAAGATAGCATGGATAGGCTCCAGCACACCCGCGACCCTAGTGAGGAAAATGGATGGATGGATGGAGAGAGAGAGAGAGAGAGAAGAAGAAGAATCATCAGAATCATCAGAATCATCATCATCATCTTTTATTGTCATGAACATGCATGCATGTACACAAAATTTGTTCTCTGCATTTAACCCATCACAGTGAACACATACACGTTAGTGAGAGAGAGAGAGAGAGAGAGAGAGAGAGACAGAGAGAGAGAGAGACAGAGAGGTAGGTAGAGTAACCAAATATTGTACTCAAGTAAGAGTACTGTTAGTTTAGAATAATATGACTCAAGTAAAAGTAAAAAGCAGTCATCCAAATATTTACTTGAGTAAGAGTAAGGAAGTGCTCAATGAACCTGCCCCCATTTAAATTTTAAACTGCCCAAAAAACAACAGCACATACATTGGGCCCAACAGAAACACGATTTGTTTTATTGACTTAAATGACTTCAGAAGTTGTTTTCTCAAGTTAGAAGTGGGCTGAAATATCCAAGTTTGGGGAGTCACAATTTAAGAGCTTCATAACAAAGCTGTTGTTTTTCGGAGTCTGTAAAGTAAACACACTCGCGCGGCTGTTCTCCCCCCCCCCCCCCAAAAAAAAGAGTAATTTTGATTGGCTCGCAAAGGCAATCTGCACAGTCATGCCTTGTGTCGTTGACTGGTGGACTTGAGTCAAACGCCACTGTGGTAACGTTCAATTGCCGCAACGGGAGCCCTATGGGGAAGTCGAAGATGCAGTCTAAAAATAGACACGCACACGCAAGAATGGGTAAATAAAAGTAGCGATCGGCATGTTAATCATTGTAACGGGGTAAAAGTATCGATCCTTCTTCACATAAATACTCAAGTAAAAAGTACAGTGCATTTAAAGTACTCTGACAAGTACAGTTTATTGAAAATGTTATTTGCGTTACTACCCACCTTTATATACATTTGTTCTCGTCTTTTCAAACTGCTCTAATTGCTAGAGGACTCTGCATCTTTTTGCACAATTGTCCAAAAAAAATAAAATAATAATAATAATGTTACCAGATTAGTAGCAACCTTTTTTTGCCATATAGTGACTGTTGTTGTTTTATTTTTTTTCCTCAATGTCTTTATGTTTCAAAAGTATTCTCTGTCAATTGACTGTTGTCGTACTAGAGCGGCTCCAACTACCGGAGACAAATTTGTTTTATATGCAGTCTAGTATTGATTTGTTTTTGACATACTTGGCGATGAAAGATGATTCTGATTCTGATGCTAGTCCCGGGATGCACACGTCATAGAAACAAACAGTTCCAGCCTTGGAAAAATGAGTCCCTGAAATTTGTCATCACAGCATATAGATACAGTAATCCTCCGTCCGCTACATCATGGTTCTTGCTTCACGGTCCTAGTATATTGCAGATTTTTATTGCACTTTTATACTGTTTGTACAATATTTTCGTTATCCATTGCTATTGCGCTCTTTTTTTTCAACATTTTTTGGCCTGCCATGATAGCAAATGTTTTAGAATGATATATTCTAAGAAAAAAAAAAAAAAAAACTTTCACGGTAAACGATAGCATTGTTGAAGTTTTTTTTTTTTTTTTTTTTAAATGCCACTGATCTAAGGATATTAGAGCATGATAAAGAATTGTACACATCTTACAAATTCTGCCCTGGTAATCAATCATGAGCACAACTGTGAAATGTTCTCTCATTTCCTAAATAAAAGTACAGCTCAATTTCACAATAAGAGCAATTAAATAGAGAGTTATATATGTTCAACTAAAGTGCTGAACTTAAGAAAAACAAAGTTTGTTTCCCCTGTTTAGCATCTTGACACAACAATGAAGCCTCAAACAATTTTACATATTTTAATTAAACAATTCTGAACAACTGAACCATTTTAGAGGTTATGTTTGTTCAAAACCTTTGTTTTCTTTCATAATGGCGTTACACATAGATGCACTTCCCACTGAGAAGCATAAATAAAAATGGCACTGACCGTTTCATTTTAAGCGCCATTTTCTTCCTTTATCGGTCATTTTATGATCTTTCTCCGTCTTTAACTCAACTTCCACGCTGATTCTCTTTCTCTCTACCCTGCTACGTTTCTCCTCTTCTTTGTCTGGGCTGCCTCGGAATCAGCGATTAAGGCCTGAGATGGAGATTTGATTTCCCGAAGGGGGTGGCTGAACTCACATGTGATTGGTCGGTATGGTTCATCACTACCTTAAAGCCTGTAATATGTTGCAGCGACCTGTATGTCTTGAATCATAACCTTTCTTTTTTGGCTATGCTGTGTGTACATATGGCACTGCTTCTGGGTCCGGATGCGTAGCGCGGTCTGCCAGTTAGTGACCTCTGTATGTCGCCACGCTTGAGCCAGAGCGAGCTGTCTGGCTCGCAAGCTAGTTAGTTCACAGGATTCCCTAAAGTGTCCCACATGTGTGCATCTACGGAGCCAAAGCCGTGATTATCTCTTGTCTTTTATCAGCTGGGACATTGGCGAGTGGTCGGAATGTAGCAAGACGTGCGGTCTGGGCACGCAGCAGCGTCAGGTCCTGTGTCGCCAGACCTATGCCAACCACACCCACAACGTGCACGCCAGCCGCTGCGGGCACCTGGAGCGGCCTGAGACCGCCGGCACCTGCCAGACCAAGATCTGCAGCGAGTGGCACATCCGCTCGGAGTGGAGCGCCGTGAGTGACGGCTGTCAATCATCGCAAGGATGATTGATTGCGGGCTTCATTCATGGTGGTAAATTACGTCTCTGCAGTGCTCGGTGCCATGCGGGCTGGGCCAGAGGTGGCGGGAGGTCCGCTGCGTCAGCAACGTGGGCGACTTTGTCCCCGACACAGAGTGCAACATGAACCTGAGGCCAGTCCACGTGGAGAACTGTGACAGGGGGGCCTGCGCCAAGAGCTGGTTCTACACAGACTGGAGCACCAAGGTATCTCTCGCCTGCAAGGGACACTTCATTAGTCAAATCTACAACACGAGCCGACTCAACAAATTCTGCATTTACAAAAATAACTAGATTTTTTTTTTAAACAACTACAAATGCATGTTGGTAGACAATAGGGTTGCAAAGGGCTGGAAAATATCTGGTAAATTTCCATGGAAAGTATAGCTGGGGAGGAGGCAGTGTAGATGACTGGTGAGCACATCTGCCTCACAGTTCGAAGGACCTGGGTTCTAATCCGGCCTCACCTGTGTGGAGTTTGGATGTTCTCCCCGTGCCTGTGTGGGTTTTCTCCGGGTACTACGGTTTCCTCCCACATCCCAAAAAACATGCGTGGTAGGTTAATTGATGACTTTAAATTTCCTGTTGGTGTGATTGTGAGTGCGAATGGTTATTTCTTTATATTTTAAATTGTAAGTAGTACTTTATCAATTTTTTTATATTTTATGGAACTATCAATTATTTCTTTGAAGAACAAAAACATCTATGTTGAGTTAATGATTACTCACCCCGCTGTTCAACCCATTCAAAAATGATCAGAAATGCACCCTACATTGATTTTCGATTTAAAAAATATGTGTGAAAATGAATGAATTACGAGGAAAATTACTAATCATGTATTTGAATTTGATTTTTGTTTTGTTTTTACAAAAAAAAACTACTGTAGGGAAAATGAACCATCACATAATTCCATAATAGTATCTTTATTGTAATATGCGGTCTAGTAATGATTGTAATGTTTACATCTGTAATTATATGTTCTAAAGTAGTTTTCAATTAATCTATAATGACAAAAATTCACTGCTGCTATGAATGCAATGAATTCAAATTTCTTTTTTTTTGTGTTAAGTAATCACCTCACTTTAAATACACATCCATTTCCTCCACTAATTGGTTTGTAATTACCTTCACTTTGACTGACACCACCATATGTTGTGGTAGGTACCACATTATGCCTACAGAGTAGATGTAGCATCTGCAAAACTAACGTTTTCATTGAAGTTTAAAGAGACAGCGGTGCGCTGCCGTTATTTCTCTTCTAGTGTTCTGCTGAGTGTGGGATGGGTGTACGAACGCGGGGCATCTTGTGCCTGACCAATCACATGAGCAGCCTCCCTCTAGAGGGTTGTGGTAGCGAGCGGCCCCCCGACTCTCAAGTGTGCAACACAGGCCCTTGCGACAACGCCATGGAGTGGTTCACCGGCCCCTGGAGTCAGGTATGAACAAGTGAACTTACAGGTAGGATGAACATGTGACTTTTGAAGTAACATCAATGTTGCGTGTCTTCCAGTGTTCTGCAGAGTGCGGTGCTGGCAGCCAGCAGCGGGCGGTGGTGTGTCTTACGAGGTCACACGACGTCGTGGCCGTGGCGCCCCAGTACGAGTGTTCGTCGCTGGAGAGACCGCTCAGCCGGCAGAGCTGCAACGTGAAAGCCTGCGGAGCAAAGTGGTACTACACAGAGTGGAGTGCTGTGAGTGATGCCCTGCATACTATCCATCCATCTATTTTCAACACCACTTATCCTGGTGAGGGTCGGGGGGCGCTGGAGCCTATCCCAGCTGACTTCGGCGAAAGGCAAACTACACCCCGAACTGGTCGCCAGTCAGTCGCAGGGCACATATAGACACGGACAACCATTCACACTCACATTCACATGTGTCCTGGGTTGTCCCCGGGGTTTCCTCCCGGTGGGAGGCGTCCTGGAGGCATCCTGATCAGATGCCTGAGCCACCTTTTGGCTTAGCTCCTTCAGCACAACAGACCGATACAAAGTCCGCATCACTGCAGACGCTGCACCGATCCGGCTGTCGATCTCTCGTTCCATTCTTCCCTCCATTCTCCTGAACAAGACCCCAAGATATTTGAACTCCTCCACTTGGGGCAGGATCTCATCCCCGACCTGGAGAGGCCACTCCACCCTTTTCCAACTGAGAACCATGGTCTCAGATTTGGAGGTGCTAATTTTCCTCCCAGCCGCTTCACACTCGGCTGCGAACTGCTCCAGTGAGAGTTGGAGATCACAGCTTGATGAAGCCAACAGAACCTCATCTTCTGCAAAAAACAGAGATGCAATACTGAGGCCACCAAACCGGACCCCTTCTATGGCTCGGCTGCGCCTAGAAATTCTGTGTATAAACGTTATGAACAGAATCGGTGACAAAGGGCAGCCTTGGCGGAGTCCAACCCTCCCCGGAAACGAGTCCGACTTACTCCCGGCAATGCGGACCAATCTCTGACACCGGTCGTACAAGGACCGAACAACCCGTATCAGGGGGTTCGGTACCCAGTACTCCTGAAGCACCCCCTAGAGGACTACCCGAGGGACATGGTCGAACGCCTTCTCCAAGTCCACAAAACAGAGAAAGAAAAACTGAAATATCATCCATCCATCCATCCATCCATTTTCTGAGCCGCTTCTCCTCACTAGGGTCGTGGGCGTGCTGGAGCCTATCCCAGCTATCATCGGGCAGGAGGCGGGGTACACCCTGAACTGGTTGCCAGCCAATCGCAGCTGAAATATCACACAGCCATAATTATTCAGACCCTTTGCTCAATATTTAGTAGAAGCATCCTTTTGAGCTAATACAGCCATGAATCTTTTTGAGATGCAACAGGTTTTTCACACCTGGATTTGAGGATCATCTGCCATTCCTCCTTGCAGATCCTCTCCACTTCTATCTGGTTGGATGGTGAACGTTGTTGGGCAGCCATTTTCAGGTCTGTCCAGAGATGCTCAATTGGGTTTAAGTCAGGGCTCTGGCCGGGGCATTCAAAAACAGTCACGGAATTGTTCTTAAGCCACTCCTTCGGTATTTTAGCTGTGTGCTTAGGGTCATTGTCTTTTTTTAAGGTGAACCTTCGGCCCAGTCTGAGGTTCTGAGCGCTCTGGAGAAGGTTTTCGTCCAGGATATCCCAGGCACAGGGAGAACATGCAAACTCCATACAGTCGTGGCTGGGATTTGAACCCCGGTCCTCAGAACTGTGAGGCGGATGTGCTAACCAGTCGATCACCGTATTTGCATTTGTATTTCCGTTTTTGTCTTCAAGGAAAGTAATTTGTTGGCTAATGTCAGTGGTGGGGCGGCAGCCCTCGAATGACCAGCCGCCACTGCTCACCACTGAAATGATAACAGTTTATAAACTAATTGAATCACAGATCTTAAAACCACCCAAAATACAGTCCCCTCCAAAAGTATTGGAACGGCAAGGTCAATTCCTTTGTTTTTGTTGAAAACTGAAGACATTTTGGTTTCAGATCAAAAGATGAATATGAGACAAAATTTCTGAATTCCAGCTTTTATTTCAAGGTCATCTAGATGTGTTAAATAACTCAGGACAGACCACCTTTTGTTTGAAGCCACGCACTTTTCAAGTGAGCAAAAGTATTGGAAAATACTATAATAAAGTGAATAACATTTAATATGGTGGCACAACCCTTACTTGCAATAACTGCATCAACCCTGCGACCCATTGACTTCACCAGACATTCTTCATTTGAAATGCTTTTCCAGGCCTTTACTGCAGCCTCTTTCAGTTCTTGTTTGTTTCTGAGGGTTTCACCCTTTAGTCTCCTCTTCAGAACCCAAAATACATGCTCTATTTGGTTAAGGTCCGGTGATTGACTTGGCCAGTCTGACCTTCCACTTTTTCTCCCTGATGAAGTCCTTTGTTGTGTTGGCAGTGTGTTTTGGGTCATTGTCTTGTTGCATGATGAAGCTTCTCATGATTAGTTTGGATGCATTTTTCTATAAAGTGCCAGACAAAAAGGTTTTGTCAATTTCAGAATTCGTTCTGCTGCTACCATCATGAGTTACATCATCAATAAAGACGAGTGAACCCGTTCCAGAAGCAGCCATGCAAGCCCAAGCCATGACATTACTTCCATCATGCTTCACAGATGAGCTTGTGTGTTTTGGATCATAAGCAGATCCTTTCTTTCGCCATACTTTGGCCTTTCCATCACTTTGGTAGAGGTCAATTATTGGTCTCATCAGTGCATAAAACTTTGCTCCCAAACTTTTGGGGCTCATCACAGCACTTCTCTGCAAAATCCAATCTGGCCTTCTGATTCTTTTTGCTGATGAGTGGTTTGCATCTTGTGGTATGGCCTGTATATTTCTTCTCTCGAAGTCTTCTTCAAACAGGGGATTGTGATACCCTCCCCCTTGCCCCGTGGAGGTTGGTAGTGATGTCACTGACTGCTATCTTTGGGTGTTTCTTCACAGCTCTCACAATGTTTCTGTCATCAATTGCTGTTGATACCCTTGGCCGACCTGTTCGATGTCTGTTGCTCAGTAGATCAGTAGTTTCTTTCTTTTTCAGGACAAGTTGTTGTATTGGCTATGCCCAATGTTTGTGCAATAGCTCTGATCGATTTTCACTCTTCTCTCAGCTTCACAATGGTTTGCTTTTCTCCCATAGACAGTTCTCTGATCTTCATGTTTGCTTAACAGCAAATGCAGTTTTCACAGGTGAAACCCAAAGCCCAAAACAAGCACTATCTAATGTTTAAGAACTCAATCTAAAAGGACACACCTGAGCAACTAGAAACACCTATGAGCCACATGTTCGAATAGTTTTGCTCACTTGAAAAGTGGGTGTGTTCAAACAAAAGGTCCCTTGTCATGAGTTGTTTAATACATCTAGATGTAAATACCATGAAATAAAACCTGGAATCCTGAACTTTTGTCTCATATCCATCTTTTGATCTGAAACCCAAATGGCTTCAGTATACAACAAAAAACAAAGGATTTGACCTTGCCGTTCCAATACCTTTGGAAGGGACTGTATATGTACTTCATGCAGAAGTAGTTTCATGAGGACAGATATTTAAAGTGTAAATTTAGAGGTTTATTAAATGTCACTTTCTGGTCCATGCAGTGCTCCAAAACATGCGAGGGAGGATTCCGTGTGCGTGAGGTGCGTTGTCTATCCGAAGACATGCAGTCCAGCACCGACTGTGAGGAACGGCTCAAACCGGCCGAACGGGAAGACTGCAACCCTGAACCTTGCATACCTCAAATAGGTTGGTCCTAAAAAGGCGCACCAATTAGTTTGCGTTATTCTGTCTCTGATCTCTGTGACGTTCCCATTGCAGACGAGCACTGCAAAGACGAGTACTACAACTGCAACGTGGTGGTCCAGGCTCGCCTGTGCGTCTACGACTACTACAAGAAGACTTGCTGCGCATCGTGCTCGCGCCACCCTCACAGACACTCAGTGGTCCACAGGGGACGCAGCTAATGCTCGTTGGGACAGGAAGTAGAAAGATTTGCGTGCTGGAAAGGACCGGAAACCGCTCACCAGATGGACGGGACAAATCGAGGAAAAAGCAACATGGCACCTGTTAATCTATTCAGTTATTGGTCGGAGCTGTCCTGATGATGTATTCAAGAACACTGGGATTTTAGATGTATCCCATTTGGAGTCAACAAAGTCCAGCCTCCACAACCAGCTGACAACTAGCTAGCGAACTACCTGACTGACGAGCCAACTATTTGACCATTTAAATGACTAACTAGCGACCTAAACAACTAACTCACTACCTTAACTATTTGACAAACTAATGTCTGACTTACTAACTAGCTAACAAAATTAACTATTTTACTTACTTTAACTATTTGTCTAATTATTTGACTGATTGACTAACAAACTGCTTAGAGACCTAATTTAACGCCTTCAAGTAGTTAACTGACGAGCGAGCTATCACACTATTTTACAGATTAACTAGCTAGCTGTTAGACTGACTGTCTAACTCTCTATCTTACTAATTGACTAAGTCAATTAATGAAATATTTATCTGACTGCTAAATTAGTTCAATAGCTGACCAATAATTATTTTCCTATTTCATGAATAAATAGCTAACTTTGAACAAACTTACTATTTTAACTGTTTTCCTGACTGCCTAGATAGCTAACTAACTTTTTAATTCCACCAATATGTAAATATAAATTTAGTCTAAATGAGTCTTTGGGTGACGTTTGTCTATTGGGCTTCATTGATTGGCTACTATTTGGTTGGAACTCTGTGGAACTCCAGACTTTGAGACACTTTATAATGCGTGAAATTAAAATTTTGGATTTCCCAGTTTTCTTAAATGCAGCATCACAATCTTTAAAATGAAAAGCAGACAAAAGCAAACGCACATGGACACTCCTGACTTAAATGTAAATATGTAAGCTTGTTTAATTTTTATTTGTTAAAACGACTGTTTAAGAACACTATTTATTTATGTATCTCTCCTCGGAGAAAATGCTGTTAAAAATATTTGTTTTGCTTTCGCTTATCTACCAATGGTGGCCTCCTGGTATATTGCTCCCAAATATTAATGTTTAATTACCGGGGGGGGAGGTTCCATTCCAAAATGCTGGAACTGCTGCGCCATGGATTACCATACATCTTTGCTCATTCACTTTGCTCCATTAACTTATTCACCAACCCTTTTCCCCTCCCTTCTGAGCACACAGCTATAAATATACTGTATATTATGATACGTTCAGGGACCTTTATACTCTTGTTGAAAACAGGTTTTGGCTCTTTAAAAAATACCAGTAATGGACCGACGTACTAATTAGATAGCTTGCAAAGTAACCATTTTCCTTTAACTATTTGACTGTCTAGCTAAACCCAAAACATATATACATACATATACATATATATACATATATATATTATACATACATATATATATATATATATATATATACATATATATATATATATATATATACATATATATATATACACATATATATACATATATATGTATATATATATATATATACATACATATATATATATATATATATATGTGTGTGTGTATAAATAAAACAGTATACTTATAGGATATAGGGCACACTTTCCCTGTGTGACAAGAGTGGCATCTAGTGGCCATTATCCGCAAGTGCACCCTGTGAATGATAAGACAACAGCCATCCATATTTGCAAAAATTACATTTTATTCACTTGTACAGCATTTGTTTTGTGTCAATTTTTTGTAAAAAAAAAAAACACTTCCTTAGGTGGTAAGTCTTTTAATAATAATTCATGTAAATTTTTGTGTTCAACTGCATCATGATCAAACTTGTATGTGTTCATCCTGTGTTGGTTGATTGTTTAGTTTTATTATGTATAGAGAGTTGTGGATCAAAATTTTTGGCTGGACACGAGCGGGCTGAAAGGTTTGTCAGAGTTGCTCATAAAGGCCTCAATCTCATCCACGTTCCTTGGTACACAGGTAAGCAGCTCAATGCCGTCCGCGGTGACGGCAATGTCGTCTTCGATGCGAACCTGCCAAGATGGTTTAAATGGGACACAATCAATGAAAACACACTAAATGTTTACACACAACATAAACATTATACTTATTACCATGAAACACAATAGAGTGCAGACCAAGGAATTAGGATTCCAGGATTGACTTAAATTCCTGCATCCGCAAAACTGGCATGTTAACTTCCGGTTGTCAACGTAGTATAGTGATAACATGGTATGTTTAAATTCACAACAGTGTTGCTGCCGAGAGCTATCTCCTCTCCTTTGACAGCACAAACCCCAGTTCTAATGAAGTTGGGATATAGTGTAAAACACAAAAACAATACAATGATTTGCAAATCTTTTTCAACCAAAATTAAGTTACAAAGACGGTATTGCTTTTTAGCAAATCCAAGTTTCTCAACGTACAATTGCAAGGAATTTAGGGATTTCATCATCTACGGTCCATATCATCATAATATGATTGAGAGACACTGAATGCCTGAGAAACTTCGATCCTTCAGGCGGCTCTGCATTAAAAAACGGCATCATCGTGTAAAGGACATTGCCACATATACACTTAAAAAAAAACAAAAAACAACAATCTCAGTTAATACAGTTAATCGCTTCATCTACAAACGCAACTTAAAACTCAACCATGCAAAGCGAAAGCCATAGATCAACAACACCTCAGAAATGCTGCCAGCTTCTCTGGGTCCGCGCTCATTTGGGATGGATGATATAAAGTGGAAATGTGTGTTGTGGTCTTAAACTAAATTACATTATAGTCAAAGGACTAAGACAAAATTTGCTATCAAAATTAACACTGGTTGCTACCATCTACAAATGCAAGTTAAACTCTACCATGCAAAACAAAAGCATACCCAGAAATGCCTCTGTCTTCTCTGGGCCCGAGGTCATCTGAGATGGACTGATGCTAAGTGGAAAAGTGTGTTGTGGTCTGAAGAGTCCACATTTCAAATTGCTTTTGGAAATCATGGACATTGTGTCCTCATGGCATGGGTAAAATGCACATCTGTGAAGGTATCATTAATGCTGAAAGGTACATATGCAAGCAACATATGCTGGCATCCAAGCAACTTCTTTTTCAGGGACATCCCTGCTTATTTCACCAAGACAATGCCAAGCCATATTCTGCATGTGCTATAACAGTGTAGTAAAAGAGTGGGGACAATAGATGGGAGCAGAAGCCCAAACCTGTCTCCCAATGAAAATGTGTGGTGCATTATGAAGTGCAAAATACGACAAAGGAGACAGCGGACTGTTGAGCAACTGAAGTTGTATAACAAGCAGGAATGGGAAAGAATTTCGCCTACAAAGCTTCAACAATTAATGTCCTTAGTTCTCAAACACTTTTTGTTGCTAAAAGGAAAGGTAATGTAACACAGTGTTAAACATGCCCCCTGTCCAAATGTCCAGTTCAGGGTGTACCCCGCCTCCTGCCCGATGACAGCTGGGATAGGCTCCAGCACGCCCGCGACCCTAGTGAGGCGAAGCGGCTCAGAAAATGGATGGATGGATGGATGGATTCTGTTTTTATTATGTCCCAACTTCATTGGAATTGGGGTTTATACTAGCACCAAACTATAGACTATAGCTATTGAATAACCCCAGGTTATCACACATTCAATGACAGAGGTTATTATTCAGTCAGATAGTATCCCAGTAGCTTGTAAAATATTGACAGCGGAAACTGTCATGCCGGCTGACCTTTACACTGGAAATTCTTTATGCGGATGCACGGCAACGCCACTGGATGACTGGTTTTTGTTAGTTTTTTCCCCCCCGATCTAACTCAATTACTATTCTATTAGCTAGCTAGCAAACATATTGGATAGCTAATTTACAATTAGGCTAATTGACTGACAACAAGCACGCTAACTACTTTATCAACTAACTATTTGACTGATTACCTCACTAATGAAATATTTGACTGACTGACTAATTAGTCAGGTAACGAATTGTTCTGGGTAGCGACATACACTACTTAACAGTTTGTTCACTCATCCAACCATCTTACTAACTGTCTGACTCACTCATTAGTTAACAGGTTAGCTAGTCAACTATTTGACTAACTTCCCAACTAACCTAGTAACTAACCAACCAAATCGCATTACATCGAACTATATAAACTAGTTCTAAAGTAATCTAACTTACTTTAACACGGACCGACGAACTAACTAGCTAGCTAGCTAAGTTAAGCTATTTGACTAACTAACATCAACCACTTGACCGAATTATTTACTAGCTAAGAAGCTAAATACCTCAGTAACTTCAACAATTTGACTGACTTAAGTAGTTTGGTCTCTAACTGACTAACCACCTTACTGTATTTGACTCACGAGCTGGCAAGCAAGCTAAGCAAACTCAGTAGGTCAAATATCAAATATTTCACATTTGACTAACTACCCAAGTAACTATTTGACTTACTAACTAGATACCTAGAGAGTAATTAACACAGTAACAACAGCTTGACTAGCTACTTATCTAAACGACTTTAAAGTGCCCCAAAACGTAAATCCTTGTTTTGTTTCGACAACCCTAATTCCAATGAAGTTGGGATGTTGTGTAAAACATAAATAAAAACAGAATACAATGATTTGCAAATCATGTTCAACCTATATTTATTTGAATACACTACAAAGACAAGATATTTAATGTTAAAACTGATAAACTATATTGTTTTGAGCAAATAATCATGAACTTAGAATTTTATGGCTACAACACGTTCCAAAAAAGCTGGGACAGGTGGCAAAAAAGATTGAGAAAGTTGAGGAATGCTCATCAAACACCTGTTTGGAACATCCCACAGGCTAATTGGGAACAGGTGGGTGCCATGACTGGGTACAAAAGCTTCCCTGAGTTGCTCAGTCATTCACAAGCAAAGATGGGGCGAGGCTCACCGCTTTGTGAACAAGTGCGTGAGAAAATATTCAAACAGTTTAAGGACAATGTTCCTCAACGTACAATTGCAAGGAATTTAGGGATTTCATCATCTAGGGTTCATAATATCATCAAAAGGTTCAGAGAATCTGGAGAAATCACTGCATGTAAGCGGCAAGGGCGAAAATCAACATTGAAAGCCCGTGAACTTCGATCCCGCAGGCGGCAAAGCATAAAAAACCGACATCAATGTGTATAGGATATCACCACATGGGCTCAGGAACACTTCAGAAAACCAATGTCATTAAATACACTTCGGCGCTACATCCGTAAATGCAACTCCAAACTCTACTATGCAAAGCAAAAGCCATTTCTCAACAACACACAGAAATGGCGCCGGCTTCTCTGGGCCCGAGCTCATCTAAGATGGACTGATGCAAAGTGGAAAAGTGTTCTGTGGTTCGATGAGTCCGCATTTCAAATTGTTTTGGGAAATTGTGGACGTCGTGTCCTCTGGACGCAAAGTTCAAAAGCCAGCATCTGTGATGGTATGTGGCTGTGTTAGTGCCAATGGCATGGGTAACTCACACATCTGTGAAGGCACCATTAATGCTGAAAGGTACGTACAGGTTTTGGAGAAACATATGCTGCCATCCAAGCAACGTCTTTTTCATGGACGCCCCTGCTTATTTCTGCAAGACATTCTGCACTTGTTACAACAGCGTGGCTTTGTAGTAAAAGCGTGCGGTTACTAGACTGGCCTGCCTGCAGTCCAGACCTGTCTCCCATTGAAAATGTGTGGCCCATTATGAAGTGTAAAATACGACAATGGAGACTTCGGACTGTTGAACAGATGAAGCTGTACATCCAACAAGAATGGGAAACAATTCCATCTACACAGCTTCAACAATTAGCGTCCTATTAACAATTAGCGTCCTATTAACAATTAACACAGTGGTAAACATTTATAAAATAAACAGTTTTATTGCTTATTTTATTGTCCCAGCTTTTTTGGAACGTGTTGCAGCCATAAAATTCTAAGTTAATGATTATTTGCTAAAAACAATAAAGTTTATCAGTTTGAACATTACATATCTTGTCTTTGTTGTGTATTCAATTAAATATAGGTCGAACATGATTGGCAAATCATTGTATTCTTTTTTTATTTATGTTTAAGACAACGTCCCAACTTCATTGGAATTGGGGTTGTAAACACATAACGTGCACTGAGAACAATATAGTCCTGAATTGTTGAGCTATGGCTTAAAGCTGTTTTTCACCTAATTTTGACTGATTTTGTGGGCGGGGCTAAAAACTATCCTCGTGACGTCAAGAGACTGGGTATATACTTTCCACTTCGTCATTCATACTGGACCCACTTCTACCAGTACAGCCTGCAATTACCCTTCAAAGTCTGCCCACAACTAAAAAAAATTACATCTTCCCTGAAGTGCAAGGTGTTTGGTGTTATTTGGGCTAACATCTGGTCCCACGCGCATTGTGTTGCGAACCGCACAGGATCAGCCACGCAGCGGCCCCACGACAGCCCTACAGAGGTTAGAGTACACGGAGAAGGTCCCGTGCAACTGCGAACTCACGTTGCGGATGAGGAAGAGGGAGGGAGGAAAAGGCATCCGGCTGTGGCCGCCGAAGGCTGCAACTTGCAATGCATGCACCACGGAAGCCCCCCACCTCCTCCCCTCCTTCTCCTCGCAAATCGTCACGGCTGAAAAGTCCCTCTGTCGATTAACAGCCCGCTGAATTTCAGTGGGAACAAAGGGGCAGAATGATTCTCTGCGGCCTGTGAAAACGTGTTATGTACATCGCTCTTTGCCTTGCAGATAGATAGGAGCTGGGACAGAAGTATTTGATTGACAGCTGGAGGCGGTATTTTCAAAGCACCCAGCTACACGCCCACAGCGTCTGGAAGCTAAAATAATGTCTCAATTCTTGACCATTTTGAAGCCTGATTTCATATTGCAATTTTTTTTTTATCCTTTCATTCATTGTCCGTCATGTTATTACTCTTTTCTGTGGTGTGTCGAATTTACTAGACATTTTTTGGGCTAGTTACTTACTAAGTAACTAATAACGCAATAACAATTTGACTAGCTACCTAACCAACTCACAATTGACTTTCACTTTTTGATTGACTAACTAGCTACTTGCATGGCTTTAACTATTTGACTGACAAAATGTGTATTGGATTGATTGACTGACTAGATAACTAACGAAATAACTATTTGACTGACTAAATGGCTACATAAATTGTTAAATAACCTTTTGACTGAAATAAACAACAATCAATATCCAAACCCCTGCTATTGGATTTGGTGGAAGGAATGAATACAGAGTGTACTGACCCCACCAAAGCCTCTGAAGCGACTGAGCACTTGGTTGTTGATGAAGCAGCTCTTTGTGGGGTCGTCCAGGGCCTGATCGAGGAGGTGGTTGATGAAGTAGATACCAGGCTCCACGGTGAGCACCATGCGTTCCCGGACAAGGCGTCCCATCCGTAGACTCTTCAGCCCAGGCTCGTTGACGCGCTCCACTCCCTGCGGGACAGCCACGTTACCGCGCGATCCAACGGATTCTCGACATCTGCCTATGAAGGCGCTCTCACCTCGGGGTAGCCGCCCACATCATGCACGTCGATGCCCAGCAGGTGTCCCAGGCCATGGGGCATGAAAACGGCGCCGAGGTGGACTTTCATCATGTCTTCCACGCTGCCCTTCAGGATGCCCACCTTCACCAGCTCCTCCAGGTGGATCTGGTCAGCCAAACGGTGCATGTCGGTCCACTTCACGCCTGGACATAGGAACGTTTTCACATTGTCAAATCTCTGATTAGTAATTACTCATTCCATACATATATTTTTCCACATCAGTTATTACTAGGGCTAGGAATAATGTATTCAGCATTCGAATCAATTTGCAAATTCCAATGAAAAAAAGCATATTGAATTGAAATTTTCACATTTGATTGGAAAAAAATGAACTCTCGTATATTATTCTGGCAGGAGCTGGAATGAATAAAGTCATCTGGTCAACTCCTTGTTTACTTCTGGTGCGTTTCATTACAGTAATGCGCAGTTGTTCAGTAGCGTATAATACGTAACGTATGATGGAGCCGTCTCTGCTGAGACAAGAATCTCTGCAGAACGACAGGTCCCATGATTAGAAGCTACACGAATGTTCATGGCAGACTGCAACAGCGGCAAATGAATTGGATAAAGTTATACAAGATTCATTCAAAATATTGTGGCAAATGACTGACAAGCGCTACCGCTAACCAGCAGCTAAGCTAACTAGCTGGTAGTAGAAAATGATGCTCGCCAGCATGGAGTACGCATTTTCCGGCACAGAGACCGACTTCAACAGACCTTTCGCCACTGCAAGGGATCATGGCGATTAAAGTAAGTCATTTTAAACTAACAAGAAACATTTTGGCATCTTCTTTATTCCCTAGAACTGCACCCACCACTGCTTTGATTATATTATGTAAATCTGTTACCTATAGATAGTTTTCCAATAATCAAGTTGGATTATTCATTTGTTTGACTATTATTTTGGAATAGCACAAGGAGTATGAGATCAAATTGATTTGATAATCGGTCGTTTACATTGTCATTATTATTATTAGTAGTAGTAGTATCACCTGGTCTGATGGCAGCCATGACTGTTCTGGAGGCCTTTAGGACCGCCTCGTAGATGGCTCTCTGGTCAGTGGTAAATTTGCCGTTGGCGGGGAACGAGCATGTGATGTCTGACGAGTAGCAGTAGTATTCACCGCCCATGTCGAACAAACTGGAGGAGAGGACATGAAAACAAAATGTCTTTCAATTTGGTAGGATTTGAATTTTTTTTCCCTATAAGAAAATGGAAATATAATGAATCTGAATCTGTTCCAAGGACCAATTGTCACCATTGTAACACTTTTATATAGTGCACAGGTAGTTTTGGACAAGTCAGATATTCAGTTCTGAAGGTCTAAAAATAACGAAATAAAACCACACCACTCACCACATGTCGCCGTCCATTATAGTTTTGTCATTGGGAGCCCCAGCGTGACCGTAGTGCAGAACAGAGGAATTGTTGCCCCTGTGGGTCACAGAGTCAAAAGTGACACTACATGAAAGATGTCAAAACACCAGAGTTGACTTTTAAATAAAGGGTTTCATGAACAAGGTGAGCACGGTATTAATGCAACAGGTTTGAAATAACAGTTTAGCCACCTCAAGTACTTCCGGGTCCCACAGTCGCCATGGCGTTAGAATTTGATTCTGTAAACATCTGCTAGTCAGCCCTACAGCATGCTACCGAGGAAAAATTAAACGGTTCAAGTTTCAGCGAACAAAAAGCACTACTGTCGATTATTGGTGTGCCTTTGTTTGAGCTACTAACTTGGTAGAAAGCTAGCTTACGGTAAAAATAAGTTAATCACTGTTAATACCCCGAAACACAAACTTTTTTTGATGTCATTTTTTAACATTATGCATAGACCATTTTACACTTGAAAATATGTGAGTTCCAGGATACACATGTCTGGAAACAATGAGTCTCTGTAACTTATCATGGAATACAGATACAGTAATCCTCCGCTATATCACGGTTCTTGCTTTGCTGTCCCGCTATATTGTAGATTTGTATTTCAGTTGTTATTCTATTTTTTACACTGTACAATATTTTTGTGTTATCCATTGCTCTCTCTCTCAATATGTTTAGTTTTAAAAAAATTTAGGATGATATATTTTCCCCAAAACTATCATGACAAACAATAGTATTGTTGATGTTTTTTTATGCCACTGATATAGTGATATTAGAGCATAATAATTCAAGTACATCCTTTTAAGAACAATTAACTCCAAGAATATATTGAACAGTGGAATTGTAACTTTGTACAATAACTAAAACATCTTCGATAAACAAAAAATATAAATAAAACACACTCAGGCTCTGTTCACAAAAATTGCACTGAACAAATAAACATTTGGCACAGAGGTATAAACGGTCGTTAATGCCTTAACAGGCAATATACTGCCAATCAAGTTTACAGTTGGTTAAGAAAAAGTGCAAAGTATAGCAACATAAACGCACGAGTAGATCAAAGCAACCAGTTCTGATTTAAGATTTGTACTACTTTTGAAAAGTTTGCAGCCTTTCTTTAAACACTGCTTTGTCAATATGTTCAATGGCTACATCTCTGAATATAGTGAGTACGCTATACTGTATATAATATGAGCATATATGCACCATATATGTTGGCATGTCTGTATTTGCATTATTTGGGCAAAGAGTTAGTGGGACGGCTGCGTTCATCTGGCTTGAATCCAAAATGTTCCCAGATCATCGCGGTAGCATTAGGCTTTGGAACTAATTCCAATTATGCCGCTCAACTTTCTATAACTTTGCAGCTACCGGCTCGTCGTCAGAAAACGTAGCTTTGAAGATATTTACTACGCTAGTGCCTGCATTTGAAAACCACACAAACGCGCGCTCGCACACACACAGACATGGATACGGTCAGTCAGAGGGACGGCGGTAGGGTCCCATCCCGCACTTTACGGTCTCTGATTGGTTTCGAGACTGGATGAGTTTTTTGTGTCTGCTATCAAGTCACATTTCTTCCTTGAATGGTTGGGTGCACAGGTGGACCTGCGCTCCCTTTTTTTTTCTTTTTTTTAAAGCAGCACCATTCAGAAGTTAGGGCGCACATGTGACCAAATTAGTCGCACTCTAGAGTTCTGTTAAAAATCATACGCCGGATTTCCAGCACCACAATGGAATAATTTAATCCATAGCATTGTGTCCTCGGACGCAGATACATTTTAGTTTATACGTCCATGCTCATTTTTGTGCGTCTCAGATGCGGGACGCACATCAAACGGGATCCCTAATTATGTAACTGACGTGCAATCACAGGCATTTTTTGGGTGGAAATATGGCTCAAATTCCGAATTGGATGATGTTAGGATGGGCCTCCTTCAGACATACGTCTTAGATAGGTTCAGGCTTGAGTCTTAGTTGTTTACTGCTGTAAACGTTCCACTGCTATGGCCTTGAATTCCTCCATTTGTCGCTCCCTATGCTTGCTCATATTAGATAAAACCAGTCAAGACAGTTGCGTTACACATAGGAAAAGTGCTGAGACATTGTTAGGCTGTGTCACACGCCTGCAAGGGTGTAGACCAAGACAGGATAAGAGGAGGGAATAAACTCGGGGTCAACAGACACTCTCCAGCCGCCGTGCATAGTCTGTCTCCCAGCGCTGTGAAATAAACTCTTCTGGTATTAAACATCCTTAACTGAGGAAATACAGTCATCTGGTAGTTAATGACAATGTTAGTATAGCAGACCCAAAAGAAAAAGTTCGGTCGGAACTTCAAGACGACATCAGCGGAGCTGGACATTTAGCAGTTCAGCTGTAATTAGCAAAGACAAGTTTAGCTTTTGGTGTTGGTACAGAAGACAGTGAAGTGGAACTAAAGAGCTTTTGTCAATCAGAGTCAAACATGGCAATTTCATAGCCTCTGACGATGTTATGTCACTGCAAAGTTTGGACAGAGGCCAGGTGGTTAATCAAGACAAGGCTTTGTGTGTAAGCACAAAACATAGCTAATAAGTGCTAATCCCCAAGAAAAAGTCATTACATGCGGCCTTGGATTCACAGAAGACCAGTGTGTGATTAGCAACTGTTTATGCGTAACCATGCCACTAATTAAGTTTTAAAGCACAAGCGTCACCCATTTTATTTTTGTTTTTTTATATTGCCAGTGTGTAAAAAACAGAAGGCACACTCACGATCCGCAGATGCACGTGTACGAGGTGTGCCGCATCCCTCCTTTAGTGTAACAGTAGTGCTGGAACAGGCTGTAAAAGAAAGAAAATAATTAAAAAACAAAATAATAGCCCATCCATTTTCTGAGCCGCTTATCCTCACAAGGGTCGCGGGCGTGCTGGAGCCTATCCCAGCTATTATCGGGCAGGAGGCGGAGTACACCCTGAACGGTTGCCAGCCAATCGCAGGGCACACATAAACAACCATTCGCACTCACATTCACACCTATGGGCAATTTAAAGTCTTCAATTAACCGACCATTCGGGATGTGGGAGGAAACCGGACTGCCCGGAGAAAAACCCACGCATGCACAGGGAGAACATGCAAACTCCACACAGTCGGGGCCAGGATTTGAACCCCGGTCCTCAGAACTGTGAGGCAGACGCTCCAACCTGTCGTCCACCGTGCCGCATAAAATAATAATGATGATAAACACTAATTAGAATGATGGTGTGCATGTGGCTAGTTCTAAACAGATTCACAATTGGCTAACTAACTAATTAACTAACATAAAGTACCCTAACATCTACGTATTTGACTGACTGACTACGCAGATAGCTAACTACCTACAGTGCTGTGAAAAAGTATTTGCCCCCTTCTCACACTCTTATATTTTTGCATGTACTTTAATGTTTAAGATCATCAAACAAATGTAAATATACGAAATATAACCCAAGTGAACTTAAAATGTTGTTTTTAAATGGTGATTTCATTTATTAAGGAACAAAAAAAAAACTATAAAATATTTATCTGGCCCTGTGTGACAAAGTAATGGCCCCCTAAACCAAATAACCAGTTGGGCCATCCCCAGCAGCAACAACTGAACTCAGGTGTTTTCTATAACTGGCAATGAGTCTTTCACATCTCTATAGAGATATTTTGGCCCACTCTTCCTTGCAGAATTGTTTGAATCCAAAAAAATGGAGGGTTTTTGAGCATGAAGGCCTTTTTTAAGGTCATGCCACTGCATTTCAATCTGTTTCAAGTCTGGACTTTGACCAGGCCACTCCAAAACATTCATTTAGTTTTTTTTAAGCCATTCAGAAGTTGACTTGATTGTGTTTTGGATTGTTATCCTTCTGCAGAACCCAAGTGCACTTCATCTTGAGGTCACAAATTGATGGCTGAACATTCGCCCCCAGAATTTTCTGTTAAAGAGCAGAATTCATGGTTTCATCAATCACAGCAAGTTGTTCAGAACCTGAAGGAGCAAAACAGCCCAAGAACATCACACCACCACCACCATGTTTGACTGTTAGTGTGATGTTCTTTTTCTGAAATGCTGTACTACATTTACGCAAGACGGAACAAGACACACACCTTCCAAAAAGCTCATCTTTCATCTCCTCAGTCCATATAATATTCTCAAAAAGTCTTGGGAATCATTCAGATGATTTTTTGCAAAAGAAAGACGAGCCTTTATCTTCTTTTTGGTCAGCAGTGGTTTTTGCCTTGGAACTCTGCCATGGATGCCATTTTTGCCCAGTCTCTTCCTTATTGTTGTGTCATGAACACTGACCTTAACTGAGGCAAGGGAGGCCTGTAGTTCTTTAGAAGTTGTCCCGAGTTCCTTTTTGGCCTCCTAGATGAGTCATTGCTGTTCTCTTGAGTCATTGCTGCTCTCTTGGGGTAATTAGTGAAAATTACCCAAAAATTGTGATTAGCCACAATTAATTCATGATTTTACAAGGGGGGGTAATTACTTTTTCACACAGGGCCAGGTAACTTTCAATAGTTTTTTTTTTCTTTAATAAATGATATCACCATTTTAAAACAGCATTTTAAGTTCACTTGGATTATATTTGTCTGATATTTACATTTGTTTGATGATCTTAAAAGTGGGAAACTATGCAAAAATATAAGAATTTGAGAAGGGGGCCAATACTTTTTTTTACGGCACTGAATGTGACTAAATACACTATTTGACTGACAAAATACCTGACAACCAACCAGCTTGCTGGCTAGTGAATTATTTTACATCCTATTTGACTATTTGACTGACTGTCTAACTAGCTTGTTATTTGACTGACTAATGTGTTTAAAGGTCTACTACTAACTCACTAGTTAGCTAACCAACCGGCAGTACCCTACCAAATTACAACCCCAATTCCTTTGAAGTTGGGATGTTGTGTTAAACAAAAATAAAAACACAATACAATGATTTGTAAATCATCCATCCATCCATCCATTTTCTGAGCTGCATCTCCTCACTAGGGTCGCGGGCGTGCTGGAGCCTATCCCGCTATCATCGGGCAGGAGGCGGGGTACACCCTGAACTGGTTGCCAGCCAATCGCAGGGCACATACAAACAAACAACCATTCGCACTCACATTTACACCTACGGGCAATTTAGAGTTTTCAATTGACCTACCATGCATGTTTTTGGGATGTGGGAGGAAACCGGAGTGTCCGGAGAAAACCCACGCAGGCACGGGGAGAACATGCATACTCCACACAGGCGGGGCCGGGGATTGAACCCCGGTCCTCAGAGCTGTGAGGCTGACGCTCTAACCAGTCGCCCACCGTGCCGCATTTGTAAATCATGTTCAACCTATATTTAATTGAATACACTATAAAGACAATTTTCAATAAACGAGACAGGTCTGGACTGCATGCAGGCCAGTCTAGTACCCGCACTCTTTTACTACGAAGCCACGCTGTTGTAACAAGTGCAGAATGTGGTTTGATATTGTCTTGCTGAAATAAGCAGGGGCGAAAAAGACGTTGCTTGGATGGCAGCATATGTTTCTCCAAAGCCTTTATGGACCTTTCAGCATTAATGGTGCCTTCACAGATGTGTAAGTTACCCATGCCATTGGCACTAACAGCCCCATACCATCACAGATGCTGGCTTTTGAACTTTGCGTCCATAACAGTCCAGATGGTTCTTTTCCTCTTTGGCCCGGAGGACACGACGTCCACAATTTCCAAAATCAATTTGAAATGTGGACTCGTCGGACCACAGAACACTTTTCCACTTTGCGTCAGTCCATCTTAGATGAGCTCGGGCCCAGAGAAGCCGGCGGCATTTCTGCGTGTTGTTGATAAAATGCTTTTGCTTTTGCCATAGTAGAGTTTCAAGTTGCACTTACGGATGTAGCGCCAAACTGTATTTACTGACATTGGTTTTCTGAAGTGTTCTTGAGCCCATGTGGTGATAGCCTTTACACATTGATGTCGGTTTTTGATGCAGTGTCGCCTGGGGGATCGAAGGTCACAGGCATTCCATGTTGGATTTAGGCCTTGCTGCTTACATGCAGTCGTTTCTTCAGACTCTCTGAACCTTTTGATGATATTATGGACCGTAGATGATGAAATCCCTAAATTCCTTGCAATTTTACATTGAGGAACATTTTCCTTAAACTGTTCGGCTATTTTCTCACTCACTTGTTCATAAAGAGGTGAACCTCGCCCCATCTTTGCTTGTGAATGACTGAGCATTTCAGGGAAGCGCCTTTTATACCCAATCATGGCACCCACCTGTTTCCAATTAGCCTGTTCACCTGTGGGATGTTCCAAACAGGTGTTTGATGAGCATTCCTCAACTTTCTCAGTCTTTTTTTCCACCTGTCCCAGCTTTTTTGGAACGTGTTGCAGCCATAAAATTCTAAGTTAATGATTATTTGCTAAAAACAATCAAGTTTATCAGTTTGAACATTCAATATCTTGTCTTAAGTCACTGATGGTGTAGTGGTACACTTGCCTGACTTTGGTGTGGGCAGTGTGGGTTCAGTTCCCACTCAGTGACGGTGTGGAATGTGAGTGTGAATGGTTTTCCGTGTATATATGTGCCCTGTGACTGACTGGTGACCAGTTCAGGGTGTAGTCCGCCTTTCGCCCGATGTCCGCTGGGATAGGCTACAGCGCCCTGCGACCCTAACCAGGATGAGCGGTGTTTAAAATGGATGGATGGATATCTTGTTTTGTAGTGTATTCAATTAAATATAGGTCGAACATGATTTGCAAATCATTGTATTCTGTTTTTATTTTTGTTAACACAACGTCCTAACTTCATTGGAATTGGGGTTGTAGCTGTGTGACTGACTAACTAGAAAGTAACAAGAAGAATCACCTTTTATTGTCCATTTATCCATTGACCATTTGTAAACCATTTGACTAACTACTTGACAAACTCACGAGTAAGACAACTAACTAAATACCAATTCTCAACTATTTAATTTAAATTTACTTTATTATATCCACTATTTCACTAGCTAACTAACTAAGGAACAAAAAGCAACCTACTAATTAACGATTTGACTGAGTACTTAGCTAGCAAACTACTTCAGACTAACTTGCTAGCTTGCCAACTATTTGACTGATTAACTAATAGACTTCTACTTCCACTGACAAAGACAATAGCCAACTTAACAGTATGTATTCTACTATCTACTACTGACTATTTATGCCAGTGCTGTTATATATTGGATAACAGTTATTATACACGGCAGCACGGTGAAGACTGGTTAGAGTGTTTGCCTCACAGTTCTGAGGACCGGGGTTCAATCCCTGGCCCTGCCTGTGTGGAGTTTGCATGTTCTCCCCGTGCCTGCGTGGGTTTTCTCCGGGCACTCCGGTTTCCTCCCACATCCCAAAAACATGCATGCTAGGTTAATTGACGACTCTAAATTGCCCGTAGGTGTGAATGTGAGTGCGAATGGTTGGTTGTTTGTATGTGCCCTTTGATTGACTGGCGACCGGTTCAGGGTGTACCCCGCCTCTCGCCCGAAGATAGCTGGGATAGCACGCCGCGACCCTAGTGAGGAGAAGCGGCTCAGAAAATGGATGGATGGATGGAGTTATTATACACTGACTGGCCAGTTCATTAGGTACACAATACAATCAAATGAGATTCAAGAGCTGTCAGAAACATACAGCCTTTACAAAGATAATGATGCTGTCAGATATGTCATTTCACATTGTATGTTGCGTTTGCGGTCATTAAATTTCTGACATCGTAGTCCTGAGGAAAAAAATTTAAAATAAAAATCCTTTACCTTTCCATTTCATATTCTTTCTGTCCAGGTTTCACACTTTTCATGATCTAAAAAGACAAAAAGAAGAGAGAATGCTAGTTGTTAATAGGTTAGAAAGATGTTTGTGCCATAAGAACTATTCGAGTGTTGGGGAGTAACTCATTACATGCACAATGAAACCTCAGTTTACAAACGACCTGGAAAGAAAATTTACCTTGGGTTATTCACTATTTTCGGTTTACAAATCGTTGTCACGTCTGCTGAAGGCTCAGAACTTTGTGCTTTTTCTTGAGCGAAATAAACATAATTGGCCCTGTGCTTCAGCTATCTTTGTTTTTTGACCTAATGGCCACCACATCCCATAATGCAATGCAAAACCAATGCTGCATTGTGGGAGTTAGTGTCCATTTAGGTCTAGCAGTAACCACAGTGAATGTAAATATTACTGTACCCGAAAAGATGATCTGCTTGTGAACCCACTGTTATTTCATTATCAGAAATTGTATTTTCATTTCTATATTGCACAGTAGGCGGCACGGTGGCCGACTGGTTAGAGCGTCAGCCTCACAGTTCTGAGGAGCGGGGTTCAATCCCCGGTCCCGCCTGTGTGGAGTTTGCATGTTCTCCCCGTGCCTGCGTGGGTTTTCTCCGGGCACTCCGGTTTCCTCCCACATCCCAAAAACATGCATTAATTCTTCCCAACACTGCTACTTACCATCTTGTGGGCTTCGCTGGACACCTTGTTGGTGTACCTCAGGACCTCTAGTTCCATGTCCGTCTTAATCAGGCGGCTGCAGGGACAGACAAGCGAGACAAAGAGCGGACTTTTGTGATGCAAATCTGTCAGCAGCAGTGAACTGCACAAACTAACAAAGAAGTCAGAGCACTAGCGTGAAGTTGCGCTATTCAAATGTGCTCTGCTAATAAGCATCCTGTGGGAACGACGTGACCCAAGACATTCTCTTCAAATGTCACAAAGAAACTTTTTTTTTTTCTTAAATCTTCCTTTTGCTGCATAGCTAAAAACATCAACTTCCAAACTCTGCTAAAACTGACAAAGTAAACCCAAAAGTGTGTTTGCTTTAAGTTTTTTGCCTCCTTTCATTGGCTTTTTACACCTTTTTTTCCCAACATGGAATCAATAGTCTTCTTTTCGCAAACCTTGTTCCTAAAAAGAATAATGATGCATGCATGTCACCATTGTGAGGTTTTAGCATAAGCCTGAAGATCTCATGGGACTGAGGCTCAATGAGCATTAAAAGATTAAGTCTGGCAAACTTTGTTTTGCTTTTTCTTTGTCTTAACTGTACCCCTCGGTCCTAAAAAGAAGAATAATGCATGCATGTCATTATTGTGACATTTTAGCAGAGCAAGAGACTTCACAAAACATCAGTTAAGCGAGCTCTTTTCTGCAACCCTCATTCCTAAATAGAATAATAATGCATGTATGATGCCTTGTGCAATGCTAACATATGGCCAAAGATCTCATAAGACCTTCAGCTAAACAAGCATCGAAAGATTCAATCTGGAAACATTTTGTTTTTCTCTGGCTTTTCGCGCTCTAGTTTGAGACCCTTATACTTAAAAAGAAGGGCCGCTTTTATGCATGACATCATGAGATGTTAGCATATTTGGTGAGAACTCATAATACATCAGTTCATCAAGGATCAAAAGATTGATCCTGCTAAAGTAATTAGCTTTTCTTTTCGCATATTTATTACGAAAAAGATGGACTGCTGTGATGTATGACTGAATGAGAGATGTTAGCATATAGTGGGAGATCTCAAAAGACCCCAGCTTTAGTGAGTATCAAAAGATTCATTCTGGGATAAGTGCGTTTTGCGCCCAATTTTGCAACGTTTATTCCTAAAAACATGCTGTCACGCATGACGTCACATGAGAGTCGCATATTTCATGAAACCTTTCTAACTGTGAAATCATAAGTTTTTTTTGTCTCATCATATCAATACATATCCACAACAAACTGATGGATAACTACTTTTGAAATCAGAAGGATAATCGTTTGTTCTACTACTTTTCACGTTTTCAAGTTTAAAAAAATGCTTGCAACAGCTCAACATTATGATTTATTTTTATTACATTTCACAAAGTGAAATTTATACAGATTTTAGCAAGAATCATTGACGTTGACGCACACGATTTGCTTTCAGAGGCCACATAAAATTATTTGGCGGGCCGGATCTGGTCCTCCAGCCTTGAGTTTGACACCAGCATAGACCAGTGTAACGCATGCATGATGTCACATGAGATGTCCAGCATCACCACCCACACAATGATTTGCAAATCATGTTCAACCTATATTTAATTGAATACACTACAAAGACAAGATATTTAATGTTCAAACTGAACATTAATAATGTTCAAACTGATAAACTTCATTGTTTTTAGCAAGTTACTGTTAACTTATAATTTTATGGCTGCAACACATTCCAAAAAAGCTGGGACAGGTGGCAAAAAAAGACTGAGAATGTTGAGGAATCCTCATCAAACACCTGTTTGGAACATCCCACAGGTGAACAGGCAACTTAGGAACAGGTAGGTGCCATGATGGGGTATAAAAGGAGCTTCCCTGTTTTTATTTATGTTTAACAACATCCCAAGTTCATTGGAATTGGGGTTGTACACTGTTTTGTTGTATTTAATGTTCTACAGTGGTTAACCTTTTTTTTTTAAATAAATGTCTGAAAATAATTCCACCCAATGTTATAGTTAACAAAAACAAAAAAGTGGAAAATGACTAGTGAAAGGGCAGGGCATTAATGCCAAGCCATGTGACAAATGGTTGCGGGGTTGTTGTTTTCCATGTGGTGGAAATGTTGCCTCTCTCAACAGGAGGTGTGACTGTAGAGCATTCCTCCTCATTTTGGCCAAAAGTCAATTCATCTGATGGCTGCAAAGTCTAATGCAGGGAACAAGCAGACTGGCACGTAGTCCATTACGTCCATGGTCGCTTGTGAATGGGGGAAAAAAAAAAAACGGCTTCATGAAGTTTTGCATTACTTTGTAGCAGAAGGTCACTGATTCAGACTGAACTTTTTAGAAAATCAAAGAAGTAAGGAATTTTTGTGTTGTTGCTAATTATAGTAAGTCACTGTGGTAAATATACAAAGGGAAAATGCAAAATATGCATCTGTTAAAGTCAAATGCTCATGAAACACAAATTAATATATATGCCGCAATGATAACAAAACCTAGCATTTAAATACAGTTGTTAATTTGTTAACAACTGTATTTAAATGGTTAGAAGCCCAAAAATTCCAGATAGTAAATGTATGTGCTTACAAAACCTAAGTTGTAACATGATGTCAATGAATTTACATGCGAAATGCGAACAAAACTTTGCGTTAGAATGCATGTTACTTTAAAATGACATGGTCAGAATCGATAAACGTCGAGATAAATAATGTACATAAATAAATACCACTGGCATGCATTTGTTAATTTACAAAGAATGTACAAAGTAATAAATGTACGTGCGAGTTATAACATTGCATCAGTGACTTTATGTGCTGAACTCCCCAAAACAACTTCCAATCAATGAATGTAAAGTACATGCTAAAACGCTAACTGTAGTTAGCACTGGCATGCATTTGTTACATCACAAAAACATGGTCAGAAGCTGAAGAAGTCAGGCTAATGAATGTACATGCTGAACATTAAATGAAGTTTGTGCTGAATGCATTTGTAATTGACCAAAACATGGTCAGAAGCTGAAGAACTCAGGCTAATGAATGAATATGCTACACCGTACACGGAAACAAAACGTAGCATTAGCAGTCATTTGTTAACAAACAAACCTTGCCTGTGTTATAATGTGTCTGAAATGAAATGATCATTTTAGTGTGTTTGTACAAACACTACTACTTCTTCTTTTCCTTTCAGCTTGTCCCGTTAGGGGTCGCCACAGCGCGTCATCCTTTTCCAGTTTCAGTTTCAGTTTATTTTTGAAAGGGGACAATGCAATTTCATAAAACACATGAAGTACACATGGTTAAAAAAGCCAGAATTAGCCAGAAGGCTAGTTTTCATCTGTAGTCCCCTGGCCATGATGTAAAAAAGCAGTAAAATACATCTACAAGACAATATAATACAGGATACATAATCAAACTATACTATTAAGAGAGAATAAAACCATATTTGTTTTTATCATAACAAAAAGACAACATAACATACTTGTCTTTTAGTGTTGGCAGCTATAGGTGTTAACTAGCCACATTTTCATTTTTTTTGTGAAGGCCTTGTATGTTGTAAGCAGTTTAACCTCCTTAGGTACTGAGTTCCACTCACCAGCGCTCCTCACTGACCAGGCTGACTTACTGAAAGTGCTCCTGCGCAGAGGAATGAGACAGTCACCTCTGACAGAGCCTCGAGTGACACGCTCAGAGCTGTTTCTTTGGCTGATGAACTCAGCCAGAGGAGCTGGGGCCAAATCATGCAGTACTTTATAAATCAAATTTAAATCTGCAAATATGTGAAGACGGTCCCAGTTTAAAAGACTGTATTTTTTAAAAATTGCACAGTGATGATAGTGCCTTGGTTTTTTATCCATCACTTTAATTACTTGTTTGTACAAAACTTCCAATGGTTTTTTTGCATTCTGACCAGCCTGGGACCAACTGGTTATGCAATAGTTAAAGTGACTAAGAATCATCGAATGCAGGTAAATTTTTGCAGCTTCAGTTGACATTTCATTCCGAATTGCACGAAAATTTGCGAGGTTTAATTTGATATTTTTACACAATTTGTCAATATGGGCTTTAAAGGAAAGCTGTGAATCTATTATTAACCCAAGATATTTGTATTGGCTGACAATTTGCATTTTTTCTCCATTAACAAGTATGTCGGGGTCAGGTGATACTCTATTTGTTTTAGTGAAATACATGCCTACAGTTTTAGAAACGTTTAGCTGTAGACAGCACTCCTGCAACCAAGTTGTGACACAGGACATTGTATTAGTGAGTTTAGCAGCAACAGTATCTTTGGAGCGACCATGAACAAAGAAAACTGTGTCGTCTGCATACATTACGCACTCTGCTTCAGAGCAAACAGTGGGCAAATCGTTGATATAAAGACTAAATAAAAGGGGGCCCAATATTGATCCCTGAGGGACTCCAGAGGTTAGCCTAAGAGACTCTGATCTGCAGTTGTTAACTGATACAGATTGTGTTCGGTCATGCAGATATGATTCAATCCAGCTCACAGCTTTGCGAGAGAAGTTAAATTTTGAGAGCTTGGAACAGCATGTAAGCCTATCTCCTGCATCCTCCTCTCGAACACCAACTGCCATCATGTCTTCCCTCACGACATCCATCAACCTTCTCTTTGGTCTTCCTCTAGTTCTCTTGCCTGGCAGCTCCATCCTCATCATCCTTCTACCAATATATTCACTATTTCTCCTCTGGACGTGTCCAAACCATCGAAGTGTGCTCTCTCTAACTTTGTCTCCAAAACATCAAAACTTGGCTGTCCCTCTGATGAGCTCATTTCTAATTTTATCCAACCTGGTCACTCCGAGAGCGAACCTCAACATCTTCATTCCCGCCACCTCTAGCTTTGCTTCCTGTTGTCTCTTCAGTGCCACTGTCTCTAATCCGTACATCATGGCTGGCCTCACCACTGTTTTATAAACTTTGCCCTTCATCCTAGCAGAGACTCTTCTGTCACATAACACACCTGACACCTTCCTCCACCCGTTCCAACCTGCTTGGACCCGTTTCTTCACTTCCTGACCACACTCACCATTGCTCTGGACGGTTGACCCCAAGTATTTAAAGTCCTCCACCCTTGCTATCTCTTCTCCCTGTAGCCTCACTCTTCCCCCACCACCCCTCTCATTCATGCACATATATTCTGTCTTACTTCGGCTAATCTTCATTCCTCTTCTTTCCAGTGCATGCCTCCATCTTTCGAACTGTTCCTCCAGCTGCTCCCTGCTTTCACTGCAGATCACAATGTCATCTGCAAACATCATGGTCCACGGGGATTCCAGTCTAACCTCATCTGTCAGCCTATCCATCACCACTGCAAAAAGGAAGGGGCTCAGGGCTGATCCCTGATGCAGTCCCACCTCCACCTTAAATTCGTCTGTCACACATGCTGCCCTCGTACATGTCCTGTATTATTCTAACATACTTCTCTGCCACTCCAGACTTCCGCATGCAGTACCACAGTTCCTCTCTGGGTACTCTGTCATAGGCTTTCTCTAGATCTACAGACACAATGTAGCTCCTTCTGACCTTCTCTGTACTTTTCCATCAACATCCTCAAGGCAAATAATGCATCTGTGGTACTCTTTCTCGGCATTAAACCATACTGTTGCTCGCAAATACTCACTTCTGTCCTGAGTCTAGCCTCCACTACTCTTTCCCACAACTTCATTGTGTGGCTCATCAACTTTATTCCTCTATAGTTCCCACAGCTCTGCACATCACCTTTGTTCTTAAAAATGGGCACCAGCACACTTTTTCTCCATTCCTCAGGCATCTTCTCACACACAAGAATTCTATTGAACAAGCTGGTCAAAAAACTCCACAGCCACCTCTCCTAGATGCTTCCATACCTCCACAGGAATGTCATCAGGACCAACTGCCTTTCCATTTTTCATCCTCTTTAATGCCTTTCTAACTTCCCCCTTACTAATCATTGCCACTTCCACCACACTTGCCTCTTCTACCCTCCCTTCTCTCTCATTTTCCTCATTCATCAACTCCTCGAAGTATTCTTTCCATCTAGCTAGCACACTGCTGGCACCAGTCAACATAGTTCCATCTCTATCCTTAATCACCCTAACCTGCTGCACATCCTTCCCATCTCTATCCCTCTGTCTGGCCAGCCTGTATAGATCATTTTCTCCTTCTTTAGTGTCCAACCTGCCATACATGTCATCATATGCCTCTTGTTTGGCCTTTGCCACCTCTACCTTTGCCCTGTGTTGCCTCTCCTCGGTCCTCTCAGTGTCCCACTTCTTCTTAGCTAACCTTTTTCCTTGTATGATTTCCTGTACCGTGAGGTTCCATCACCAAGTCTCCTTCTCTCCTTTCCTGCCAGAAGATACACCAAGTACTCTCCTGCCTGCCACTCTGATCACCTTGGCTGCAGTGGTCCAGTCTTCTGGAAGCTCCTCCCAACCACCAAGAGCCTGTCTCACCTCGTCCCGAAAAGCTGCACAACACTCGTCCTGTCTCAGCTTCCACCACATGGTTCTCTTCTCTGCCTTTGTCTTCCTAACCTTCCTCCTCACCACCAGAGTCATCTTACACACCACCATCCTATGCTGTCTAACCACACTCTGCCCTACCACTACCTTACAGTCGGTAACCTCCTTCAGATTACCTCGTCTGCACAAGATGTCATCCACCTGCGTGCTTCTACCTCCGCTCTCATAAGTCACCCTATGTTCGCGCCTTTTCTGGAAAAAAGTTTTCACTACAGCCATTTGCATCCTTGTTGCAAAGTCTACCACCATCTGTCCCTCCAAGTTCCTTTCCTGGATGCCGTACTTACCCATCACTTCTTCATCACCCCTATTACCTTCACCATATGTCCATTACAATCTGCACCAATTACAACTCTCTCTCTTGTCTGGGATGCTCAGAACTACTTCGTCTAGCTCCTTCCAGAATTTCTCTTTCACCTCGAGGTCACATCCTACCTATGGGGCATAGCCACTAATCACATTACACATAACACCCTCAATTTCAAGTTTCAGCCTCATCACTCGATCTGATACTCTTTTCACCTCCAAGACATTCTTTGCCAACTCTTCTTTTAAAATAACCCCGACTCCATTTCTCTTCCCATCTACACCATGGTAAAATAATTTAAACCCTGCCCCTAAACTTCTAGCCTTACTGCCTTACTGCCTATATCAACGTTTCTCCTCATCATGTCGACCAACTCCCAATCTTTTCCTGTCATAGTCTCAACATTCAAAGTCCCCACATTCAGTTCTAGTTTCTGTGCTTTCCTCTTCTCTTTCTGCCTAAGAACCCACTTTCCACCTCTCCTTCGTCTTCGACCCACAGTAGCTGAATTTCCACCTGTACTCTGTAGGTTAACGGCGCCAGTGGCGGACGTTGTTAACCCAGGCCACGACCAATCCAGTATGGAATTCTTTGGCAAAGTTTTAAGCCTGCATTTATCCGGAATTGCGACCTGCCTACAGTTTGCACTGGCTTGTGCCCCCCATAGGGCTGCATTAAAACACTGTATGATCACACTGTTATATGAAATAATTATTATGTTTTTGATTATAAGGATAAGATGTTTTGTTAATATAGTCAGCCTGAGCTGCGAGAAATGCAATTATCATTGTCCTTTCACCATTGATCCAGTGTGTGCTGCGTGTTTTTGTTACGCACTAAGGAGAAAAGTCCTGTTTTTGTTTGATTTCCTCATTTTAAAAAAGACTATTCAAGCAACAAGTTTGCTCTTATGTTTTTGGGACTGTACGTTGCAGCTGGCCACTAGTGTGGCCTGAATGGATGGCAATAATGAGGAAATGAAATGCCAGTATTTTGAGTGAACTAGCCCGTCAGCATCATGTTGGGGGAAAAAAAGAACTATGAACTAGTTCATTTTTTGAATGGTGACCTTAGATCAGAATTTTAAATTATGAACTATGAACTGAACTAGTTCATTTTTGGAATGGTGAACTGAACTTGGAACTAATTTGCATAAAAAGAACTTTCCAAACACTGCTTAAGGTTGCTTAGAATTTTGTTGTAGCTAAATCCCATGCATGTGACATCTTACCATTCCACGATGACTGGGTGCAACAACGTGTTGTTCACTTTGAATCTAAACCAAAACAAAGAAAGAAAAGTAGCTCAGTTTGACAATACCAGACTTCCACATTACATATCATTTCTTAAAAGGAAAAAAAAAATCTTAAGATATAAGTTCCTGATAAATATTTTATTTATTTACTTTTATTATTGTTCTTGACCTGTCCTGTTTGGCTGCTTGGTCATGCCTCCACGCTGATCACCACCGCCCAGTGCACCCCGCTACCGCCACCCATCCCCAGAAGAGCAAGAGCCCCCCCCATCCAGCGGGGCCCGCCGCAATAGCCAGCCACTGTCAATCCGCGCCAGGTGGGGAAGAGGATGGGCGGGTGAGCGTGAACGTATGGAGTATTTTTTAAAAACACCAAAGATCAGCGCGCATGAGAACGCATAAAGCAAAGTGTAATTAAAGGGAAACCTACTGGCTAATTCCTTCAAAGGAGGCTTCACGGCTGACGCTCCCACTGTCTGTGTTCTGTCCACGCTACAATGAACACATGCACGCGCATGCAAGCACACACACACACACGCACACACACACACACACACACACACACACAAATGACAAATGTTAAATGCATCCACACGGCAATGTATAGTTGAGATTGATTAAATTGGACTTTTACTGATCCAGTCCAAGTTTCTGTGCATCAACAAAAGTAAAAGGTTCATATTTTGGATCACAACCGTATAATTGCTAACTAATTAGCCTTATAAATAATGGAAATATAAAGATTCTTATCATATATCATCCTGGCATCCATAAAAGCAACACCATGTAGTGGGAAGTTGTGTTATTTCTCCCAGCTAGTCAGTCAGTGAAGAAAAATTATTGTTATAGTTGAATAGTACGATGTTGTAAAATTGTAATAGAATGTAGCATATTATGACAAAAACATTCTTAATATTTAAACTATATTCTCAAAATTTATAATCACATTTAACTTTTTTCTCATAAAATTGCAGTTTTATTATTTTAAAATTCCAGCTTTATTCGAGTAAAAAGTAATATCATTCCTCATAATAGTACACCTATAGTCTCACATTTATGCTTTATTCTCACAATCATCGCTTTTTTCCTGTAATATAAAAAATAACTTTAAATTGCATTTTTACTCTCCTAAAATTGCAAAAAATAAATAAATAAATAATAAATAAAATAAATAAATAAATAAATAAATAAAAAAATATATATATATATATATATATACACACACACACACACACACACACAAATATATACATATATTCATATGTATATATATATTTTTTTAAATGTGTTATTTTTCAAAATAATATATTAATATATAGTTGTTTTTTTTCACTTTACTGTAAATTCACAAATCTACCAATTAAACTTTACACCGATTTTGTCAGCCTTAACGGCATCGGGCGATAATTAGCATTTAATGCTGATCGGCTTTAATGTCAGAATTCGCCGATCCGATCAATGACGTCATTGATCGGCTCCGCAAAAGACACTTACTCCGCGTCGCCATCGTACACAGTATATTTCATCGTGTCAACGCAAACGCGACCAGATACACTCGTTACCATGGCGGCGACAACAATAATGGATCACGCCGTGTGTTTGTAAGAACAAAATGGGGAAAAGGCTTGCTTGAGGTATGTTCACGTACTTTTAATACGATACGGCTCGCAAGCAGGCGACAAAAAACGTTATGTAGCCTAGCAAGGTACTGCTAGCACAAACGGTTGTACGTAAACATGCCGCCGTTCTGTCGAATCATGATCTAAAGTTTTGGTGTGGGTGAAGTAATTTAATTAAAAATAATTTAATTACAGTAAATTAGCACTCATTATTTCTGTAATGTAATGTTGGTTTGACCTGACTGATTAGAATACACGATCTGACTAGAGCAGTGGTTTCCAACCTTTATGGTATTTTACAATTGAAAATTCTCTCAAACAAAAATGTCACAAAAAGTGGATAGATTAATTATTGTGTGTACGTCCTGCCATCTAATGGAAGACCATTTATCATTTGTTCTCTCTGTCACTATGCCTCACTGGCATAAATAGAGGAGGTTATTTACATTTATTGTAAATATAATTTTTTTTGCAATTAAATACACAAGTATATACAGTAAATGAACAGGTCATTTAAATAGACACATTCCTCCATCCTGTGATTGGATCGGTGATCGTTTTTTTAAACTCACTGATCGGCCCCAAAAATCCTGATCGTGTAAAGCCTAATACCAATATAATAAGATTATTTCATTTGTCATTATCATCATCAAGATTCCAATGACGCTGTCTCCAGCCATATTGACTGGTGTCTGCCATCCATTTTAACTCACGTTTACGTTGCCCTGCGCTTTTTTTATTTTTTTTTTTTAAATGAAGATAGCATAGGAAGAAAGAAAGCAGCATACCAGTGTGAGGAGGACGGCTGGTTTCAGGTTGCCCAGGACTTCAGCAATCTGCAAGGCAAACAAATAAAAACATTGACGACAAATATGCGCTTCTGTGTACACACGCGCACACACGCTGCAGTGTGGCACTCTGGCTGCCAGGTGTCGCCATGGCTCCGCAGCACAGTTGTGACAGGGAACCTCAAATGACTTTATTGCTCATCCAGCAGCCTCAAATGTCAGGTGACATTTTGCTGACATGTGTGTCCACCTGGGGAGCGTTCCAACTATCACATAGTTTTAGTTTTACATACATTAGCACCGGTGAAGGTAGTCTCGATTCGCAGCCGTGGTCGACACAATACTCCACAAGTGAACAAATACTAGAACTGACTACTGAAACAGATATTTTTCAAATGCCATTACAGAGTGAAAATGGTGTTTTATTGTTAAAATCAACAAAATCTTACTGCTGGTTATTTCAAACTCTCTCTATATAAAGTACTAACAGAATTTGAGTTTTAGTCCGTTTTCATTTAATATTTTGCTTTCATTGGCCTCAGGTTAATTCTTATGAATATGACGTTTCTTGTGAACATTTTTCATTTAAAATTTCGGCCTTTTGTAAAATTAATATTTTATTTTTTGTAAAATTTCTACTTTTTTCGCCTCGCAAAATGAAAGATTTTATTCTTGCAAAATGATGAATTAATCTGGTTATTATTTCCACTTTATTCTGACAACTTTTATCATTATACTTTTTTTCCCCCCTCAAAAATTTTAATTATATTCTCATAAAAATACAACTTTATTATAGTAAAAGCATTTCTTTTTTCTTTTAATACTCAGACTTCATTGGGTTGGATAGTTCAATCTTATACTGATAATCACAACTTCTTCCGAGTTAATTCTAAAAATTATGACTTTTTCCTTACAATATGACTTTATTCTCATTAGTCTTTTGATTCAATTCTTAAATTAATTTCTCGTCGTATTTTTTCTTTTTGGTGCTACCAAAATACTATTTTGTTCTAAACTTCATAGACAAAATATATTCTATATGAATAATAAAGTTAAATATGTTAAATAGTCAGCCAGAAAAAAAAGGACAGTCAGGATTACTATATAAAAAAAAAAGAAGTCAAAACATCATTTACCGCTCTGTGTTAAATTTAATATATATACTGTACGCATTAAGTGACAGCCATCTACTGCATCTAAGAAGTACACATCTACTTGCCCCGCAAAGGCATAAAAATGTCAATCAACAAGATATTTTTGAAGGCTTTAAAAATGTGTTTTACACCTTGGTGAGAAGAGGTAGCGCAACCGTCTGGAGCAAAACGCTCGTCAAGTCGAGCCAGGCGAAACATTTTGATGTGCGCAGGGGACTGCAAGCAACTCGCTTGGGTGGATGGAAAAAAAAAAAGTTAAATAAAAAAAAAAACAGCACGCTGCACTTAAGGAGATCACAATATTGACAGTGTGGTTTCCTATTGTGCTTTCAGCGCAAGTCCCAGCTGGCGACACTTAACGCGGGCGAACGGAGCTATTATGGCATTTTAGTGTTTTGAAGGCTCCGACTGTGACTTTTGCAGAGGAAGCGGCGGTGAATTGACGTGGAAAGCCTACCCCCAGGCGGGAATTGCACGCCTCAGGGAAGCTGCAAGAAAACCTTCGCTCTTAATGGAACTGAGAAAGGTCTGGGTGTAAATTGAGCGGCGACTTTATTAAAAATATATATATGTGTGCGCGCACGTGTGTGTTTGTATATATAGGTTTTTGGCAACATCAACATCATATTACTACCATTCTCAGGACTTTGATGTAATTGTGTAAATGTTTGTCTGTAACTATTTTTGGGTTATACATAAACGTGCAGGCGGCACGGTGGCCTGACTGGTTAGAGCGTCTGCCTCACAGTTCTGAGGACCGGGGTTCAATCCCCAGCTCCGCCTGTGTGGAGTTTGCATGTTTGCCGTGCCTGCGTGGGTTTTCTCCGGGCACTCCGGTTTCCTCCCACATCCCAAAAAAAACATGCATGGTAGGTTAATTGACAACAATAGATATTTTTATATTATTTTCTATTAACATATACAGTAATGATAAGAGAAAATAATATAAAAAATATCTATTTCTGTTGATTTATGGCAATACTTGAGCGCTATACAATTGTAATGATGATGGAACTTTTTTTTTTTTAATAAAGGGCCAATGAAAGGGTAATTTACCAACTTTAGCAGTAGGTAGCACAACTGCACCCACTTATTAACTATATTCTTCCATGCACATTTATGTATAACCCAAAAATAGTTCCAGACAAAATGACATCAAAGTCCTGAGAATGGTAGTAATATGATGTTGATGTGCAGTTGTGCTACCTAGTGCTAAAGTTGATAAATTACACTTTCATTGGCCCTTTATTAAAAAAAAGTTCCATCATCATTACAATTGTATAGCGCTCAAATATTGCCATAAATCAACAGAAATAGATATTTTTATAGTCTTTTCTATTATCATTACTGTATTAGTATTCGAAGCAGTAGTAGTGGTTGGCGGAACAACAAAGTTCAGTTAAGAGACAGGTAAAAAGGTAGACTTACATCACAGGTATAGTGCACCTCATCCACAGCATACTTCTTCCTGAAGTGGTCTTTGGAATAGATCCTGTCAACACAACACAACAGATGCAACTTTTATTAAAAAGCACACAACATTTATGTTATTCCAAACACACCACCTCCCAGAAAACACAAAGACTTACTCTCCCATCCAAGTGGCGTAGATTTTAGGTAGTTTCGGAACAAAGAGGATGGATTTCCCCGTGTCCACTTCAATCGCTCCATAGCAGTCAGCCTCAGTCACCCCAAAGGCCCAATGGAAGAAAGACTCCTATAGTGAGAAAGTGTAAAGAGGGAAACAATTCAACCACGTCCTACATTAGCATCTTAAAAGTCGCCAATATTTTCAAGACCATTTGAAATGATACAGCTCTGCGTAACAACCACCGACCTGCCTGAAGAGGAGGTCCGTGTCGGTGCAGTGGCGCTGCTGCTGCTCGCCGCCCTGCAGCACCGCCACTGAGCAGGTCTCCATGCCATCTTTGGCCCTCAGCCCACCACACAGACGCCGACGGTTCTCTGCGAAAAGCTCAGCGGACACTCGAAGGGTCTCGTTACCCAGCCAGTAGACTGGTCTGAAAGCACAAGAGTGGAATAAAGGGGTGCTGAAATCGGATAAAAACGTAACAGATTTTTGCAGTTCGCTTACAGGACAATAGTTTTTTGGAAGGCTAAAAATGCTAAATCCGCTCTCAAAGTTGATTTTTCACCGTTTCAATTAGGGATGCACCAATGCTACTTTTTTCAGACCAGGTACGAGTTCAAGCATTTACATTTGAGTACTTGCTGATACCGAGTACAGACACTTGATAATGTTGCCAACTTGCCATTATGTCTTGCAATTGTGATGAAAAGGTTTCATTTTAAATCAAATACAGTATTGTTCAAAAACTTCACTCAAATATAAGACGTTTTAGAGTAATAAATTACTGACATTTTAATATCCAACTGCATGCTCTTCTAACAGTCTTGCCATACATTACATTGTACTTAAATGTAGCTTGGAACACAAGGCATTTCAGTTATGTGGTGTCTGGATCAGAAGTCTAGAGGGCACTATGTAAAAGGAGTACATACTGTACGGCAGATAAGAGACAGAGAAGAACTATGAGATGAAGAAGAAAGTAGAGTCTGGTCTAGTGGACATAAACACGTAGGAATATGGATGCCATGTTACCTCTTGTGTGTTAACTACAAAATAATGCCATATGCCAAAAGAAATACCAGGCTGCTTCTTGAGAACACACAAGAACACACTGTGGCAGGGCAACGGTCGTGATACTTTATCACGCTATCGCTTACTTCTCTTTATGCGCTGTGCCGCACAGCAGCATGCTGCCTGCCCGGCTACAGCAGAGCTGGGCGAAATCGAGTGGGCGACAGAGCTCACAAAACTCGGTGCTTGCCAAAAAGCGGCCGCCACAGTCACTGCCCGAGCAGAATTTATCCTCCATTTTGCAGAGTATAATTTGTAGTCACCTCAAAGAGTTGTCATCCATTTCCTTAAAGTATCTCCACACGGCTGACATGACTCCTACCCGCAAGGTACAGTATACTGTTTATGTCAGGTTGGTGATGTAGTATCAGTGCGTAGTATTGGAGCATTTTTACGACAACAGACTTATAGTATGGTATAGTATGGTATGGGTGAATCACGGGTTTTCATATAAAATGTTGAAAATGGTCATCTTGAACAATGTTGTTCAATGCGTCTCAACTGAAACAATAATGGCCGACCAGAGTACGCAAATAGCTTAAGTTTTCGCATACGGTATTTTCCTCAAATAGAAGCCACACATTTTTTCACTCAATTTCACACAGTACGACGCATCAGTTTGAGAGTAGGCTACACACAGATCAAGCATACTAAGTGTTGCAGTGATTATGAGCTCTTATAGCAATGCACTATGTATTCAGGTTTGCACAGACTGCATGGCTATAAGAACATGCCAATGTTTATTTTGGTCACCACTTTGTTTATTAATTAAGCCATTTATTTCTCTTTCAAGTCAGTTCGTATGGGTTGCTTTGTCTCGACCCTGTTTTTTTTTGTACCAAGACTTCACACTTATATTAATCTGAGGGACTCTTTACTTGTATCTATACAGTGAGTGCTGCTGTTTTTGTGAGAAATGGAGTTCAAATGGGCTTAACTATTAACTCTCATCTCTGTGTGTAAAGAATAGCATTTTTGACATGAGATATTAGCAGTTACGACTAGACTTTACGCCGATCAGATCGGTGTGATCGGTATCGGCCGATAATTAGCATTTTATGCTGATTGGCTTTCATGTCATAATTCGCCGATCCGATCAATGACGTCATCGAACGGCTCAGCACAAGACATTTAACGCCGCGTCGCCGTTGCGTATGAATCCAAAAACTAGTTTAATTTTAGCCTTGTCACGTGTCTTGTGGCGCAGTACTGTAACTATCTGATGGCCAATAAAGTTTTTTTCAATCATGTCGGTTAAAAAATACGTCATCGGTGTGGGCCTATTTTGCGGCATCTCAGACAAACAATACGTAAGTTATTTGCAGTCTGTGCACAACTGAAGTACGTTGTGGGGAACGTCATCTAAATGCTTCAACACAAATTTGATCGGGCACCTAAAGAATGTACACGCGTGCCGCGTTCAAGCAACACAGCGTGAAAATAAATAAATAAATAAATAAAGGAAAAGCCAAACGGACGCAAACTCTGGACAACACCCGTCCATATAGCCGGGACAGTGAAAAAGTTTGAGTAAGCATGTCATAAACAGTATTTATTGAAGTAATTTAATTGCAATAAAGTAATTTAATTACAGTAAGTTAGCAACCATTATTTATGTCAAGTTGTAATGTTGATCTGACCTAAACTTATGTCAGTGGCCAATCCTTGAATGCCCCCTAGAGGTCATTGATGTTTTAACTTTTGTCTAAAATGCTAGAAAATAATTTTGAGCTGGGATGGGCTCCACCACGCCCGCGACCCTATTAGTATAAGCGATACAGAAAATGGATGGATGGATGGATGGATACAGTACTCATTATACAGTACATAAGTACATACAATAAATTAACAAGTCATATAAATGGACACATTGTTCCATCTTGTGATCGGATCAGTGATCGGTTATCGTTTTTTTAAACTTGCTGATCGGCCCCAAAACTCCTGATTGTGTAAAGCCTAGTTACGACACTCTTTTTTTCCCCCATGGGAAAAGGGAGGCATCTCTTTCACAGAGACGTTTATTTGTCTTGTCTGAACAATGTACCCTGCAACTAATTTAGGCACGCTGTCTATGAGTGGATCGGACACTATTTAAGGAAAGCCAGTCAGTCAGGTTCGGTGTTATTGCATCAATATATTCATGGCGGTATGAGGCAACTCTGGATCTGTTCAGGGTGGAACCTCCATTACGTACAACATTTGATCAAGATCTGATCTGCTACTAGAATCAAAAAATTTTTTTTATGAGAATGAAATGAAATTGTATATTTGAGACAAAACGTTCCATATTTTCAAGATAATTTGATCACTCCTGTTCTCGTACAGTCCAGATGTTTTTTTGCTCGCTCTGCTTGCTTCGCCTCTGTTTATATTATTCTTGCTGGTAAGCATGTTTTTCTTCTTCCAAAGAAATTACAAGCAGCAACTCCTGAATATTTTTAAACCTGTGGGACTGCACCTTTTGTAGATACATTCAGTCGTTGCCTTATTCCAATATTTTTTGATACGTGAGCATGGCCTGCTAAAAAGCACAAGCCTGCTATTAGCAACAAGACCAGCAACAAGATGTCTCCCTTTTCCACTGAAGACTATCAACAAACTGCTCAGAAGATGGTCCTGGAAACAAAAATCCAATGCCTTCAAGTGTATGTGGAGATAAATGAACAGTCGGGGATTGAAACCACTCTACCGATGTCTCAAAATGGCGACCAGGTGCATGCTAACAGACAGCCAGTTAGCTTCACAAAGAGGACGGATGTGGACCCTATGAAGCTTCAAGAATTAGTGTTGTTAAACGGAAAGGTGATGTAACACAGTGGTAAGCATGCCTGTCCCAGATTTTTTGGAACATGTTGCAGGCATCGAACTCAAAATGAGTGAATATTTGCAAAAAAAACAGTCATGTTTTATCAGTTTGAACATTAAATATCTTGCCTTGGTGGTGTATTCAATGGAATATAGTTTGAAAATAATTTGCAATTCATTGTATTCCATTTCATGGTGGGTGACTGGTTAGCACATCTGCCTCACAGTTCTGAGGACCGGGGTTCAAATCCCGGCTCCACCAGTGTGGTGCTTGCATGTTCTCCCCGTGTCTGCGTGAGTTTTCTCCGGTTACTCCGGTTTCCTCCCACATCCCAAAAACATGCATGGTAGGTCAATTGAAGACTCTAAATTGCCCGTAGGTGTGAATGTGAGTGTGAATGGTTGTTTGTTTAAATGTGCCCTGCGATTGGCTGGCGACCAGTACAGGGTGTACCCCGCCTCTCGCCCGAAGTTAGCTGGGATAGGCTCCAGCACGCCCGCAACCCTAGTGAGGAGAAGCGGCACAGAAAATGGATGGATGAATGTATTCCGTTATATATTTACGCAATGTTTTACACAATGTCAAAACTTTATTGGAATTGGGGTTTGTACTTCAAATTTGGTAGCAATTGGAAAAAATCTCAAAGAAAAGTTGGTCTTTGAAGGACCCCTGGAAAGTATAGAAAGGCCCTCAAAATTGTGATTTATTTGGCCGAAGAATAACAACTATGAAGAAATGGAGCAATTTTAAGAGGGCCTTGGCACTGCATGCTCAAGACCTCATAACAGTGTTTATAGGGTTTATGGATCGACCTTGAGTACAGTCCAGCGTGCAGCATCAGATAAACTGTCTTATCAGCGACGGGAGACTTGCTATCTGACCCGGTGTGTTACAAGCTTGTCAAAGTTCTGTCTTAATCTTTGTACAGCCGGGGCGACTCCTCACACCACTTCAAATCTGATTATGTCGTATCCAAAGGATTTTCTACACGTCCTGGCAACGCAGTGGCCTTCGGTTAAAAAATAAAATAAAAAATAAAAATTCTGCACAACAGTGTAACATTCAGGTTAGGTATAGATGAAATAAAGTAGTATTGAGTTTAAAGAATAGGGATATGAAAGAATATGTGATGAAAACATCCACAAAACATTGGGCCGCATTGATTAATAAATGCGTAGAAATGTTCTTAGTCTGCGCACAAGTTGAGCGTATCTACAAAATCACCATCAGATTCATGACACATGCATACCGGCCAATTTTCTTTGCACCTCCATGTGCATGTTAATGAATAAGAATTCATTCTAAATGACAGCAACCAGTTAAGGGTGTACCCCGCCTCCTGCCCGATGATAGCTGGGATAGGCTCCAGCGTGCCCGCGACCCTAGTGAGGAGAAGCGGCTCAGAAAATGGATGGATGGATTCTAAATGACAGCTCGTGCCAGTGGCACTCCAATCTGCATAAACTGTGCCCCATTTCCCTATAAAAGGGCATCCGTTTGATGATTCTCAGTCAATGCGCAGATGTTGAAAGTTGCAAGACATGGCCCCAAAATGTGTTTTACATAGTTATTTATTTATTTATTTTTATTTGCATTTTCAAAAGGTTCTTATCAAAAAGCTTGCTAAACACAGAAGCTGACGCAATATGAACTTAATAATTTTTCATTCATTCAAAAGTTAAATGAGAGAATGCTGCACACAAAATATACATAGAAAAAATTAATTAAGAGCCGAGAATGATCAAACACTGCACGAGTTGTTAAAATAGTTAGTAAGGGATAAATATGGTACAGCAAAGAGGCATTTGTAATTGTTTATTAATTCATCAAATTAGTGTTGGATGTGACAGAAAATACAGTAGTTTGTTCAGAAAGAAAGTTCAATTAAATTGAGTTGGAAATTCAACTTTAAAACAATTCCATGCAATAAATTCAATCAATCATAATCTCAGCTGTTGTTCATTTAACTTTTATAAAGGTGTGAATACTTGTTTTTAGTGTTATGATTTATGGGGGGAAAAAAGTGAAAAAACATTTTATTACCACTCCAATATATGTTGCGACTTGAGCAAGATTGCATGACTTGACTTAAGACTTGCTTAACCCAAGTAATGATTTGACTTGCTTGAAATTTAGTGGTGATTCGACTTGACTTGCTTGATTTTGACTTGGGACTTGCTTGAGACTTGTTTATGTCACATATGTGACTTACTCCCACCTCTGAATATTGGTACAGAAATGCTGTATAAACATACAAACAGGCAATAGAACAATATTCTCAGGCATATATTCTTCGAACTCTGTGAAAAACGAGTTCAATTAACAATATCCAATCGTGACTTCTTCTAAACTTCTTTGTTACAAGTGTGTATTTCATTGCATGCCACATTGCCACTCAGAGGCCAAGATGTGCACAAGTTCAAAAGTGTATTGCCGCACGTGGAGAAAGCAAAGGATGTTCCCACCATATACTGACGGTAAAAAAAAAATAACTCAATTGAACTTGAATTGTTATTTTGCTCTATAATAAAGTATCATTTGTATTTATCATTTACTAATGTTATTTTTCATGGTTTTATTCAAATGTAGAATGTGCTTATGTTTAAGTTAAGCAGTGGTTATGTTCCCAATTTAAATGCAATTTTGATATTTATTATTTTTTCTTAATTTAATGTTTTATTGTTGTAGATAATGTAATGACTTACTTTTCTCATCCTGTTTACAATTAGTCCTTTGTCTTTTGTCTTTGTTTCTCTCTCCCCTCTAGGAACTTTGTTCTGTTCGACTGATCGACTCTGATTCTCAATGCAATGTTGTTATTGGTTTCATTGGAGTTATTTGTTCAGGATTTTCTTATATAATTGTTTAAAATGTTATTCAATTGTAGTACATTCTTATTTTTAAAGATACTTTATGTAACCCATTGGTTAATATTAAATGGGTCAGTTTTTCTCATACCTACTGTTGCTCATCGTTCTCTTATATGACTTGACCAAGCCTTTTCTAACATTCCATACTACAAAATAAGTATGTATGATTATTGTTGATATCGACCAAAACCCAAGGCTGCAAGATCTGTATCAGATCAGAAGTGAAAAAGTTGGATCGGGACATCCGTAGTACGTAGCAATTCAATTGTCACCTTCCAAACTTTCCACTACCTCAGCTTCAATTTGAAAGGGCAAAGTTCCATGTGCATTTTGACTGCATAACTCTAGTGAGGATAAGCGGGAAAGAAAATGGATGGATGGATGGAATTTGGGATGGTGCGAGAAATGCTGCAATCACAGGACAATAAAGTAAAACAATAAAAAAATAAAAAAGGAGGGGTTGACAACACCATTTATAAGTTACATGTGCAACAATTGAAAACTGGCACATTGTTGCATGTGATTCTTATGACTTCTGTCGCAGTCTATCTGTCTATTAACTAACTGGCATGCAGCAACATTCAGAGCATTCCCATTTTTGGTATGTTCTAACACAAAACACTTTTAAAGTAGTCTTCTTCAGTGTCATCCAACAACACTGAAACATTTGCCAATTTACCAATAGTAAGCCAATACGCTCATTGTTTACATCAGATAATAACTAAACACAGCCACATACAGAATGAGTGTGCCCAAAGGAATGTTTTCTATTTTTCCCCCACGGACAAAAAGTTATAATTGGATTTTATCTTTTTTTTTTTTACCAATAACTAATGACAGACATCTTTTTAAAAAATATATTATTTTTATTATACACATTTTAATATGGGATTTACATATACATGGGAGTGATAAATGGTGAACATATCACTATTATTTTTATTTGTAATAAAATAGACTAAGATAATAATAACAATCTAATGCAGCATTTTATGAATTTTAACTTGTACGAAACATATATTAGGTGGGCAATATATATATTTTGAAAATGGACAATTAGATGGTTGCTGGTATAAACGCTATAGGTCAAATTTTATTTCCTTTTTAAATGATTTATCGGGGTCTTTATTCTGGGGGTTGTACTGCCAGGGAAACCAGTAGATATAGAACTTGAACGCACCACTGTTAAATGTGTTAGTGTCATTTAACAGTGGTGCGTTCACTTTCTATTCACTGTGTACAATAATTACAAGTTATTGAATGAGGGGAAAGATGGTGTTCCAAAATAATAATTTTGCAAATTACCACATAAACACTCCACTCCAATCATTACATGAACATTATATTGAAACGTCTGAACTGTGTTGTCGAAAGTAATGTTTGATATGTTTTTTTTTTTTTATAGTGAATCGACACGCCGAGAACGTACGACGGTGTTGTCGACGTGGCGTAGCGATAACATATTTCTTTAAAACATAAATCACATACATGAAGCAAGGATGACTAAAATATAATAGTTGGTGGTGTTGCAAGGAACAAATATAAACTCACTGTGGTGCCGCAGCCATGTTGACGTCTCTGCTTCAACGTTACTGTCACGTGCCGTCGGAAGTCACGTGACTTTTCTCTCCACGTGACGTCAGAGTGTGCCGCCTTCAGAATAATTGGATTTAGGGGGTGTTTTTTATTTTTTACATTTGTACAATAAGTATTGTTTGTATTGTTGTATTTTCAGTCTGGCGTCTCATGATAATATATTATTTCATTTTGTGACTATTATTTATTAATGTTATTATTTTGTAACATTGCATAGCATATGGGTTTAGCGTGATGAGATATCACAATGAAAGTGGTGGTTGTTGAGGACAGGCTGCTTTATAGAAGAAAAAAAATGCTTACTAAACTGTTTTTATACCCTACAACTGGGTGGGCAAAGTGGGCCACATATGAACTGCTCTGTTCTTTAATCCAGCCCACCGGACATTTATATTATCAAGAGTCCTGTAACATTGTGTTGCATTACATCAATCTTTAAAAAAAACTAAAACTACATGATTAAAATGTATTTATTGTTTTTATTCTTCCATCCATAAATACATTTTCTATACCACTTATTCTCAGTCGGGTCGCTGGTGAGCTGGAGCTTATCCCAGATGACTTTGGACCAGGAACGGGGTATAGCCTGAACCAAAGTCATATAAAGAAAAGTCTGGACACTCTTTGAAGGGACTGCACTGCTCTGTCGTTGTCTGAATCCACGTCACATGATTTATGGTCATCATGTTGTTGTTCCCCAGCTCCATTTCCTCCATAGTTATGGCCATTTATACAACCCCAATTCCAATGAAGTTGGGACGTTGTGTTAAACATGAATAAAAACAGAATACAATGATTTGCAAATCATGTTCAACCTATATTTAATTGAATACACTACAAAGACAAGATATGTAATGTTCAAACTGATAAACTTTATTGTTTTTAGCAAATAATTATTAACTTGGAATTTTATGGCTGCAACACGTTCCAAAAAAGCTGGGACAGGATCATGTTTACCACTGTGTTACATCACCTTTTCTTTTAACAACATTCAATAAACATTTGGGAACTGAGGACACTAATTGTTGAAGCTTTGTAGGTGGAATTATTTCCCATTCTTGCTTGATGTACAGCTTCAGCTTCAGTTGTCGTATTTTACGCTTCATAATGCGCCACACATTTTCAATGGGAGACAGGTCTGGACTGCAAGCAGGCCAGTCTAGTACCCGCACTCTTTTACTACGAAGCCACGCACACGTGCAGAATGTGGTTTGGCATTGTCTTGCTGAAATAAGCAGGGGCGTCCATGAAAAAGGTTGCTTGGATGGCAGCATATTTTTCTCCAAAACCTGTATGTACCTTCAGCATTAATGGTGCCTTCACAGATGTGTAAGTTACCCATGCCATTGGCACTAATACAGCCCCATACCATCACAGATGCTGGCTTTTGAACTTTGCGTCCATAACAGTCCGGATGGTTCTTTTCCTCTTTGGGCCAGAGGACACGAAGTCCACAATTTCCCAAAACAATTTGAAATGTGGACACATCGAACCACAGAACACTTTTCCACTTTACGTCAGTCCATCTTAGATGAGCTCGGGCCCAGAGAAGCCGGTGGCATTTCTGGGTGTTGTTGATAAAATGCTTTTGCTTTTGCCATAGTAGAGTTTCAAGTTGCACTGATTGATTTGCATTGATGTCGGTTTTTGATGCAGTGCCGCCTGGGGGATCGAAGGTCACAGGCATTCCATGTTGGTTTTCGGCCTTGCCGCTTACATGCAGTCGTTTCTCCAGATTCTCTGAACCTTTGATGATATTATGGACCGTAAATGATGAAATCCCTAAATTCCTTGCAATTTTACGTTGAGGAACATTGTCCTTAAACTGTTCGACTATTTTCTCACACACTTGTTCACAAAGAGGTGAACCTCGCCCCATCTTTGCTTGTGAATGACTGAGCAATTCAGGGAAGCGCCTTTTATACCCAATCATGGCACCCACCTGTTCCCAATTAGCCTGTTCACCTGTGTGATGTTCCAAACAGGTGTTTGATGAGCATTCCTCAACTTTCTCAGTCTTTTTTTCCCCCTGTCCCAGCTTTTTTGGAACATGTTGCAGCCATAAAGTTAATTATTTGCTAAAAACAATAAAGTTTATCAGTTTGAACATTAAATATATTGTATTTGTAATGTATTAAATTAAATATAGGTTGAACATGATTTGCAAATCATTGTATTCTGTTTTTATTTATGTTCAACACAACATCCCAACTTCATTGGAATTGGGGTTGTACGTAGAATAGGCCGGCCTAACCAGTCGTCCACCGTGCCGCCCTTTTGTCAAAATAATAAATGAAATGTTTTCTTAATAATTATAGCCTATTTCTCTTACTGTTCACTAACTGGCCATGATAATAATCTCAGAATTTCTTGTGAGATGTCTGTTGAAAATACTGTATCACTTCCAGATGATAGATTTTGGATCTAGTCAATTGCCCTACATTGCATTGGATAATGATGTTATGTCAGATGTCACTCTCCAGGCTTTCCTATATACAGCTTTGCCCTGTACTGATCGCCAGCCAATCGCAGAGCACATACTGTATAGGCAAAAAACTATCCATCCATCCATTTTCTGAGCCGCTTCTCCTCACGAGGGTCATGGGCGCACTGGAGCCTATCCCAGCTATCATCGGGCATGAGGCGGGGTACACCCTGAACTGGTTGCCAGCCAATCGCAGGGCCCATAAAAACAAACAACCATTCGCACTCACATTCACACCTACGGGCAATTTAGAGTTGACAATTAACCTACCGTGCATGTTTTTTGGGATGTGGGAGGAAACCGGAGTGCCCGGAGAAAACCCACGCAGGCGGGGATTAAGCCCCGGTCCTCAGAACTGTGAGGCAGACGCTCTAACCAGTAGTCCACCGTGGCGCTGGCAAAAAACTATTTACATCACATTCAAACGCACAAATTATGATTAAATATATGAGATTTCAAAATCCAGATATTGCACAACCTTGATCTTATATGTTTGGTTCACAGGGAGCTACAGACCTGTTGTCATACGCATGACACTTTTTAATTAAAAAGACCTATAAGGCAATGAAGACACCTGACCTTATGGAGTCACACAACCGTCATGCTTTCAGCTCTTTTTTTGTGCACTTTCATGTGCCATGCAGAAATGAAATGACTTGCTGCCATGAATGTAAATGAGCGTAATGCGCAGCCAGAATTAAAAGCCGTTGGTCTGTATAATTTAAAGGCAATAGAAAGATTGTTTGTTCTGCTTTGAGACAGATAATTCATTTGCTAATGCTTTCCCATAGTGGCACGGTGGCCGACTGGTTTGAGCGTCTGCCTCATAGTTCTGAGGACCGGCGTTCAATCCCCGGCCCCGCCTCTGTGGAGTTTGCATGTTCCCCCCGTGCCTGCGTGGGTTTTCTCCGGGCACTCCGGTTTCCTCCTACATCCTAAAAAACATGCTTGGTAGGTTAATTGACAACTCTGAATTGCCTGTAGGTGTGAATGTGAGTGTGAATGGTTGTTTGTATGTGCCCTGCGATTGGCTGGCAACCAGTTCAGGGTGTACCCCGCCTCCTACCCGATGATAGCTGGGATAGGCTCCAGCACGCCTGCGACCCTAGTGAGGAGAAGCGGCTCAGATAATGGATGGATGGTTTGGCTGTATAACAGGGCTGTATAACTTGTAGTGCACATTTATTTCAATGCAAAACCCCCATTGGGCAAGACTTTAGATGCACCATCTAATGAGATCCAGTGCGAGAATCGAGGTTCAATACTAGTTTTGACTGACACTATCAGAATAAGAAATATTTTACACAATGTTTAGTAGCTTGTCAAATTCTGATTTGTTAGGATTTTGTTAGGATTTGTAAAAGGAAAATACAGTTAACCCCAGCCTATTCGCAGTTCAATATTCACAAATTCACTTTTTCAAAGTTTGTTCTGTGGAATCTAGTTTCAGCTGTTTTCTGAAAAACTCACCTATTCACTGATTTATGTGCTCTTTCTGTAATGCGGCAAGATACCACAAGATGCGGCCAGAGCCCTGGATAATGGGAAAGTAATAATTAGTTTCAAGGTAGTATGCTAAATTGAAACAGTACATCTCAACTGCTTGAAGATCTGTGTTAGTCAAGAAGAGTTAAGTTCAGCCTGGGTTGTTTCAGATAGTCTTCGCTGCAGGTGTATGTTTTTTTGTCTGCTGAGTGGCTACTAAAAAGCTGAAGCTAGTAAATGATAGATGTCTCGTAGTTGCTCCGGAATTGGTATTTTTATGGTTGTGAAGGCAACATACTGTACATGAACACTTCCAGGTCATTTTTTCCAAGTCAAAACATAAGCCATTTTATTTTCATTTTGTTATAGAGACCCCACACATGACAATCGTGACTGCCCCCACCCAAACCAGATGTGTGTTGTCGTACCAAAGCTGACCTATGAGAGGCAGCATGGTGCCACAGAGCATCCAGAGGGCCAGAAAATACAAAGAGGAATAATGGGAAAAAAATCTAGGCTAACGCTTCACTGGATTGCGGTTGCAAACTCTTTGCCTTGAAATTTTTGTTGTTATCCAAATACAAAACAATCACAACCAGTTGTGATTGTTTTGTGGTTTTTATAGTATATCCTTTGTAATGCCCTTGCCTGTGTGAAAGGAAAGTCACAGTCGCTAATGCACTTTTCAGCTGTTTATTGAACAGTAAAACAAACACATACACAATAAGCACACTCACGCAGAAGCAGCTGTCAACCACAACTCACTCTCAGACACTCACACGCAAACTTGCCAACGTTAAAAATCACAGCACTAGGTGTGCGGGAGGGGTAAATCTATATAATGAATTTTATATCATATACTATATAACTATAATAATCTCTCCGATTATTATACTCCGATTTCCTCCCACATCCCAAAAACATGCATTTTAGGCTAACAGAAGACTCTAAATTGGCCGTAGCTGTGAATGGGAGAGTGAATGGTTGTTTGTTTATATGTCCCCTGCGATTGGCTGGCGACCAGTTCGGGGTGTACCC